>NC_086448.1:16894255-17194255 GCF_028390025.1 Pseudophryne corroboree | reverse complement strand
CGAAGGCGCGCCGCAAAAATGTAGGTTCATGTTTTCGTGGAGAAGGGGCATGGCCACATCATAGTAGTGCCGCTTGTACACATTGCACCAGGTAGGTCCTCCTATACATGTTATACACATTGCGCCAGGTAGAGCACGTTACAAACATTGCACCAGGTAGAGCACGTTACGCACATTGCACCAGGTAGAGCACGTTACACCCACTGTGCCAGGTAGAGCACGTTACACCCACTGCGCCAGGTAGAGCACGTTACACCCACTGCGCCAGGTAGAGCACGTTACACCCACTGCGCCAGGTAGAGCACGTTACGCACATTGCGCCAGATACAGCACGTTACACCCACTGTGCCAGGTAGAGCATGTTACACCCACTGCGCCAGGTAGAGCACATTACACCCACTGCACCAGGTAGAGCACGTTACACACATTACGCCAGGTGGAGTACGTTACACACATTACGCCAGGTGGAGTACGTTACACACATTACGCCAGGTGGAGTACGTTACACACATTACGCCAGGTGGAGTACGTTACACACATTACGCCAGGTGGAGTACGTTACACACATTACGCCAGGTGGAGTACGTTACACACATTACGCCAGGTGGAGTACGTTACACACATTACGCCTGGTGGAGTACGTTACACACATTACGCCAGGTGGAGTACGTTACACACATTACGCCAGGTGGAGTACGTTACACACATTACGCCAGGTAGAGCGCGTTATACACATTGCGCCAGGTAGAGCACTTATATAAAATAATCCATCTTTCAGAAGATATGAGGTAGTAATGTACATTGATAATATGCTAATGCCATCATTCAATACAGTAGGACTAAATAACATTAAAAAAAAACCACTTAGATTTCTAGGTGACCAGCACTATGTTACATCAGTGATAGTTATGGTAAAGACACTGCAACAGCAAGGTTTTCAGGAACACAGTGTAATGTATAGGGATTTTCTGCTCCAACAGAACAACTCACACACTTTGAAGGAAGGCACTGAGAGAGGGGTGCTGAACGGGAGCGGCCTGAGACTACCCTGCTGTGCCGCCTCCCGCTGGCCGGTGCTGACCCCGGCGCTTAGTAGCACCGCAGACCGTTCTTCTTTCCATCCCCCTGATTGTCCGCCACGGAGTACTGGGCGGACGCCGCTCACACCCGGACCCGCTGATGCACAGGCCGGGCTGCAACGGGGGGGGGGGGGGGGGGGCGCTGATAGCCGTCACTGCCAGTTACGCGGCAATACATGAAAGCGGACACGGAGCAGACAGAAGGGGGTGGGGCCGGTGAGGCTAAGTGGGAGGTGCCGGCAGGAGAGGGAGCGGTGTGCGCGCAGAGCAGACAGTGAGGGGAGGCGGGAGTGAACATACTCTCGATCTCCTCCCCTTCCAAGTTCCACCCTCTGCTGCCGTGGAGACAAAAACTGACTGACAGCACAGAACAGCGCTGTTAGTCAGAGCGCGTCCTGAGGGACCCGGCGGTTTTTTATTTTTGAGTCCCCACCATCAATAATGGGGTAAAATACGCGCCATAGCGCGTTTTTGCGATCACTGCATTTGTATTAGGGATGCAGTTCAAGGGTTCTTGTCTTTTGAAGGTACAGTATTTTCGCATTTGTTTGTTATTTCATTTAAGCTTTTGTCCAGTTTAAGTCCAGGATAAATCACATACGACACCCTTAGAAACTTCATCCTTTGATAATTTCATCCCAGACTATGATATGTGAGCGTCCAAGTCCCGTAGACAAATCAATAAATACAAATAATGTATACAAATGCAAACTAACATGTTAAAGCAATAGTCCACTGGCGTTAGGGTTATGTGAGCATCCAAGTCCTGTAGCCAATACAGCATAACATAAGCAAAACCAATGGGAAGTGATCACTGCTTTTATTTACAGATGAGCTTGCATCTCTATCACCAGGCACCATGGCCTAGCGGTGAGGTGTGCCGCGCCCCATGCTCATAGTCCCGGGTTCGATTCCCAAAGTACGAATGCTTTTTTTTTCTTCTTGACACTTTAATAATTATTTTAATTTTTGAACATTCATACATTTAAGAACCTTATGCACACAGGAAAAGACCAGTGTCCATAACTAACTCTCCAAGCGTTTGCCATGCAAAATCCGTAGCACACAATACTGTATAAACCAGTTCACTAGTACTGACAGCCTGCATCAAGGGCGCAAGATGAATGGCGTAGGATGCATGCCTAGGATGCACAATGTGACACAGGATGCCAGTTCCTCTGTAGTGATGAAGGTCAGAGAGCGCCAATATAGCAGCGGGAGCTCAGACTCCTGGTTAGCTGGCAGGACCAACCGCTCGCCAGTAATGAAGAGAAAGTGAGGGCCTACAGGATGGCTAGTAAACCCATACAAAGAAAATACGGGAGGATCAGGACGGTCAGGTACCTCCAAAGGTGATGGAGTGACCTAGTCAGGAGGGACCCTGGATGACTGCAGGCCATCAGGGAAGTACAGTAGATTATTGTACTTTTTGTTAATGTAATTACAGGCACTGTATAAAACAGGTTCTGCTGTAGCAGCAGCTATCCGGTCTATACAGTACCTGTAGATCTACACTAATAAGGACTACAGTGATAGGTAGACCACTAATAGTCGCCATGCATTAGGTCAACGTGGTCAAAAGGTATACAGTCAATTGGTAAACAGGGAATCAAACGGTGCACCGAGTCATATGGTCTACAGCAGGGATGGGGAACCTTTGGCCCTCCAGCTGTTGACCAAATTGCAAAACTGTTGCAGGGCATGCTGGTATGTGTAGTTCAGCAACAGCTGGAGGGCCAAAGGTTCCCCATCCCTGGTCTACAGGGCCAAAAGGTCAACAGGGTCAAAATGTTTACAAGGTCAAAAGGTCGATACATTTTTTTAACTTTTTTTTTACATTTTTACAACTTTTGCTGCATTTACTATCCATGTCACAAACTATCACCATTAGTAACCTTGTGGTGAGCAAAGCGGTAGTGAGTCACTGAGCCTTAAGCGCGGCGAGCGGGGACGCATTTCATCAGATTGACTATCCATGTCACAAACTATCACCATTAGTAACCTTGTGGTGAGCGAAGCGCAGTGACATGCAATGCTGGAACCATTAGTACTGTACGGTACTGTAGGTCAGTCGTCTCTTATACTGTAAGTTACACAGGGCCCATGCACTTCCAAGGAGGGTTATTCAACTATTTTATACAGGACATGGGGCCTAATTCAGACCTGATCGGCGCTGTGCTTTTTTGCACAGCAGCTGATCAGGTCTGAACTGTGCAGGCGCCGTCGCCGCAGTGCACTGGCACATACCAGACAGCTGACGGCCATCTCAGCACTGCGATCGCCTCTTCCTGATTGACAGGCAGAGGCGGTCGCTGGGCGGATCAGCGGTGTTTGTCTGCCATTTAGAGGGCGTGGACCGGGCTATGCAGGCATGGCCGGACCATGCGGGGGCGGGCCGCGGCAGCTGCGTGATGTCAGACACAGCCACTGTGACCCTCACAGCGACGGGCATCTCCCTGCCGGCTAGGGTAGGGAGCTATAATTAAAGTACAAAAGCATCGCCGCCGTGCAATGCTATTGTACTTGTGCGGGGTAGGGATGATATGCGTGGCGGACTAGCCCTGTGCTGGAGTCCCCCCCCGCATGTCTGTGTTACTGATCGTAGATGTGCTAAATTTAGCACATCTACGATCAGGTCTGAATTAGGCCCAATAATTACAGTAATTTCAGTCCAATGATGTGGTATTTTCAGTATACTGTACTTAAAATTGAACATCAAGTACGGTAAACATGTATTACAGTAGCTTTTAGCATAAAACCAATGCATTCCCCTGTGTACTGTAAGTACTATAGTGCTCTTTGTGTATGTACAGTACAATATGGTTTTTATATTTAATAAAAGTTTTAATCATTTGGGAATTATAGATTTTATCCACACAGGAGTTACAGATTGACAACATGCCAGTAACTATCAACAAAACTATGAGCAAGATAATTGCTAACATGAAAAAAGAAAATAAAACTATCAAAGAGATTCAGGCGTGGCTCAAGGAAAGTGGCATTATAGTCAGTTTACAAATGATGTGCTAGCATGCTTTCATTGTACATAATGTTCACTTAGGTGACTCACTGTATACAGTAGTAAACTTTATTGTAATACTGTAGTATAGGAAAAAAAGTAACACTTTATCTTCCTGTCATTGTGCTGTTCATTAATTCTGTATTTTTCATACTGTATTGTAGGAGAGTGCAAGAAATTGTGGAGGAACTAACTCGTGAGGATGATGAGTGTACGGGTTCACAAATAAAACACATTCTCCATTCCAAGTATGACCTGGACATATCAGTCACCAGCATTAGAAGGATGCGTCAGAAAATGGGACTGACCTTTGGCGCTACAAGGTAAAATACTGTATGCAGTATAAAGCAGAAATGCACAATTTCCCACGGTTAATAATCCTTTAATAAGTAATAAAACAATGTCGTAAATCAATATACAGTAATATACCAATCCATTTAACAAATTCCAGTGGCAAATTGATCTGCACCGCTTTTCACGCAAGTTGAGATTGCAGGAATTTTTTCAAAATTCCGACCCACAGGACCCATCAAGTGCTTCTTTCTGCGAAAGATTCTGTCAGACCCGGCATAGATCCACCTTCGATCCCCCTTCAACCAACCCTTCCATTCAAGCATTCACCAGACTATTGGATGATTCAGTCGTCAAATACACAGCGGCGACACCAGTAATTCACCGAAATCTCTCCAAGGCTGAGCAAGTAGCCCTCAAGCAACTGGGGGCGTACCGCGACGTAATCTTTCGGCCAGCGGACAAGGGAGGGGGTTTAGTTATCCTCAATCTCTCCGATTACATCAAAGAAATAGAGGGACAACTGGCAGATCCGGAGACATATGAGGCATTGTCCCACGACCCCACTGCTGAGTACCAGCAAGAACTGGAACAGCTGCTGGATCGGGCAAAGTCCAATGATCCAATAACAGGAAAACTGTGCGAAGCACTCAAGCAGGATCACCCACGAGTACCCCTTTTCTTTGTGGTACCCAAAATTCATAAAAATGCCACATCCCCGCCCGGCAGACCAATCATAGCTGCAAGAGAGTCCATTTTCCAACCCATCTCCATATTTCTAGACGGGATCCTGCAACCACTGATCGTCAAACACCACAATTACATCAAGGATACCACCAGCTTCCTGGAGCGGATTAACAACATAGGACAGGTTCCACCAGGGACTCTAATGTGTGTGATTGACGTAAAGAGCCTATACACGAGCATCCCCCACCAAGAGGGCCTTCAAGTCATGCAGGATTTCCTCATAAAGGAGAAGATGGATACTCTCGATACAGGGCTTTTCATGCAACTCCTTACTTTCACCTTAAAGAGGAACTTCTTCATGTTCAATGGTAAATTTTTCCAACAGAGAACAGGATGCGCAATGGGGAGCAATGTCTCCCCATCATTCGCCAACGTCTACATGTTCCAGGAAGAACAGACGGTATTCTTTGACAACCAGGACGTAGCGCAGAACATCTTGCTGTTCGTCAGATACATAGACGATTTGTTCTTACTCTGGACAGGGGACATGGCACGATTTGAACGACTCATAGAGGAAGCAAATAACAGACCCTCCACAATCAAGTACACTTACAACATCAGCAGCGAATCTGTGAATTATCTGGATGTCAGGATAACAGTCAAGGATGGAACATTAAGCACCAGTCTGTTCTCAAAGCCCACAGACAAGAATGTTCTACTGAGGGCCAACAGTCATCATCCAAGACCCCTGAAAGAGGGACTCCCTAGATCACAAATGATCAGGGCCTCCAGAATCATCAGTGACCGCTCCACTTTGGACCAAGAATTAGGAACCATGGTCGATAAGTTCGCACAACGGGGTTACAATTATCACAAACTCCAGGTACAGAAAAAAGAGATCATGGCAATACCGAGGGATACCTTACTGAGGCCCACGGTCCGCAGGAACCAAGCGGTCATACCGTTTGTGAATCAGTTCAGTACAGCAAGCCCAGTAATTCAGAGAGCGGCTAGAGCTCTGTGGCCCATAGTGGCCTCAGATGCAAAACTTCCTACATTCAGAGAAAAACGCCCGATGCTATGCTTCACCAGAGGCAAAAGCATAAGAGATATTATTGTACACTCGGACATAACGGGGTTCCAAAGCGAGATACAACGACCCTCTACTTTCCTCTCAAAGGCCCCAGGATGCTACAAGTGCCCCAAATGCACCACCTGTAACAACATGACCACTGGGTCATTTTTCAAACATCCGCATAAAGAAAAGACCTATCAGATTAGACATGTGGTAACATGCACTACCACACATATAGTGTATATACTCACCTGCCCATGCCATCTAGTATATGTGGGCAAGTCTATCAGAACTTTCAGAGAGAGGATGGCCCTTCACAGGTCCGCAATCAAGCAAGCCCTATCAGGCAAATCCTCCGAACAACCTGTGGCCAGGCACTTTGCCCTGATGGGCCACTCACTGAATGATTTGAGGCACCAGATTATCGATCACGTACCCCGCAGCATCAGAGGTGGAGACAGGGATCGAAGATTGTTACACATCGAATCCAAATGGATCTTTGAACTGGGCACCATCAGCCCAGGAGGACTGAACGAGAAATTCTCATGGAACATATTTTTGTAATCCATTGTCATACGGTTTTACACTGCGTCACTGGTTAGCCCAGCCATTCACTGCAGTCTTATTCATCCATTCACAGTCCGTATCACAGCCAATATTCACACTGCCCATACGCTGACATCTGTCAGTACCTGGTGGAAGCATGTCCCTATCAATTGGTATCATGGCCCACATCAGGACCAGACACTTCCATGAGCAGCTACTTTAGTTATATAACGGGCTCTGCCATTAGTTTTTTAGCCCAGGTGCATCACACCGGTCATAGTGCCAGGCAGGCAGAAGCCGCAGTAAATATCAGGGCACAGGGTCGATTTTAGGTGTTAGCCCCTCCTACAGACCCCAGGATTGGTCATATCCAACCGTTAATTGGAGTCCGGCATCCACCGGGTCCTGACATATTTACGCAGCACCCTATCCCTCTGCACTCGGATCACATCGAGCCCCACGGTGTTGTAGTGTTTCCCAGGCACCACGGCGCACAGCCCCTTGCACACTTTTTACCACACATTTTTATTCCACAATACGGTTGCCTACTGAGTCACTGATATAGCACTCGGCATTGAGCGTCCTAGTTGCTACAGCAACATGCATCTTCACTTAGACGTCACCTAGCCGTGAGCGGCAGCTTGGGCGTCTCAGTCACCATAGCAACAGGCGCTGTCTTTCAGACGTCACAGAGCCGCGACCGGAAGTCCGGCGGCTCCACCGCGTCTCCGTTCACACACCTGCACAGCGTTGAACTTCACGGGGTTATAAGGTAAGCTCCTGCACCCACTCATTGTTATACACCTTGACAAAGGGGCTTGTAAGCCCCGAAACGTCGGCATCTTGTAACTTTCTTTAAATACAATTTTGTCTATTTCACTAAATCCTCGAGTGCCGCTGTTTTTTCTGGATTACTACATCTTTACCACGGAAGGCACCGGGGTACCCTCACGCCAGACAGGAGAGTGCCGGTCCCATTTGGGATATTTATATATATATATAGATATATATATACACACACAGAAAAAAACAAGTTACCACTGGAGGGCTCCGGCGCTTTATAACCATCTGTTTATCATTCTGGGCTATTGGAGTGCCGTGGACTACTTTTGTTATATATATATATATATATATATATATATATATAGATGCATTGATGGTGCCCGGCACTCCCGGTCCTGCTGGTGTAAATTGCCTGGGTGCCCTCCGTGCTGGTCTCAACATGCATTCAAAAAGATAACGGCGTCACTCCAGGTCTTTCAAATAGTAAAAGTGTATTTCAAATAAACATCACAAAATCCGGATTTTGTGATGTTTATTTGAAATACACTTTTACTATTTGAAAGACCTGGAGTGACGCCGTTATCTTTTTGAATGTATATATATATATATATATATATATATATATATACACACACACACAAAAACAAGATGCGGCACTCACGGGTCTTGAGCCAAAGAATAATCAGAGAGCGTGAGAGTGTTCAATGTTTCAGTCTGTAGACTTTTTTTAAGAACATGTCAACAGACTGAAATGTTGAACACTCTGCCGCCAACTTGTTTTTGTATGCTATGGAGTCCTCACAGATTCAAGGAAGGCACCTGGGCAAGTAGTTATGGGGTCAGTAATGGAGTGCTGATTTAATTCTGCATATATATATTTATAGATTGCATGGATATTGGACATTCACTGACAGGGGTTAAAGTGAGCCGGAACGGGGCGGAACTGCGTTCCGTCAGTTCCACTTGGAGACGGAACGCAGTTCCGCCTCCTCTGGCTCACCTAACCCGGCGATGTGTCCCCGTCGCTGCAGGGAGATGACGGGCGCCCGCTGAGAGTGTGTTACCAGCGGGCGCCCGTCTTCCCGCACAGCGGCAGCCGAAGGCAGGAGCTCAGTACTGAGCTCCGCCTTCCGGCTCAGTCAGTGCGCGCTATGGGAGAGACGTCATGACGTCTCTCTCATAGTGCAGAGGAGCGGGCGGCGAGAGGACTGCAGCGGCCGGACACGGAGCGGGGCTTGGTAAGTATGGTGTGTGCTGTGTTTTTTTATTTTTTTTTATTTGTGTAGCAGCTGGGGGGCAAACTACTGAGAGGTCATTACTACGGGGGCATTACTACTGGGGGGCAAACTACTGGGGGGCAAACTACTGAGGGGCATCTACTGGGGTCATTACTACTGGAGGGCATTTACTGGGGGACATTACTACTGGGGGCAAACTACAAGGGGGCAAACTACAGAAGGGCATTACTACTGGGGGACAGACTACCGAGGGGCAGTACTACTGGGGAACATTACTACAAGGGGGCAAACTACAGGAGGGCATTACTACTGGGGGGCAAGCTACTGAGGGGCATCTACTGGGGGGCATTTACTGGGGGACATTACTACTGGGGGACAAACTACTGAGGGGCATTACTACTGGGGGACATTACTACAGGAGGGCATTACTACTGGGGGGGAATTACTACTGGGGGGCAAACTACAGAGGGGCATCTACTGGGGGCATTACTACTGGGAGACATTACTACTGGGTGCAAACTACAGGGGGCAAACTACAGGAGGGCATTACTACTGGGGGCATAACTACAGTGGCATTACTACTGGGGGCGTAACTACAGGGGTTAAACTACTGGGGGCATTACTACTTGGAGGCATTACTACTGGGGGCTAAACTACAAGGGGGCATAACTACAGGGGCTAAACGACTGGGGGCATTACCATTAAGGGCATTACTACTGGGGGCACTACTAATGAGGGCATTGTAAAGGGGGCACTTCATAAGGGGCATCACTCCTGGGGTCATAAGGGGCACTGCTATTGCGAGCATTGCATAAAGGGCACCACTACTATGGGCTCTATATAAGGGGCGCTACCACTGTGGGCATTGTATAAGAGGCGCTACTGCTGTATGCATTATGTGTATTATGGGGTGCTACTACTGTGGGCTTTATTACTATTGTGTAACACGCCCCTTTTTTGAGACCACGCCCCCTTTTGCGGCGCACGGAATACCTTTGTTGAATTGCCACCGTGGGAAGGGGGGTGAGTTCCACCACCTCTCTAGGACCACTTTAAGCACTGTTCACTGACAATCCTCTGGAGGGTTCCATATCCATTCGTTTATACAAGGATTTTCACTATACATGAGTTCCATTTTTTAAGCTGACCTTTGAGGTCCTCTTGTGTTGGAATTTGCCGACTTCATTACTCTGTTGAACTCCCCTTGCAAGGGTGTTTTGAATCTGGTTAGTTGACCCTAGAGGCTGGATTGATATTACTTCATTAGTGGCTGTCGAACTCTCCTTATGAACACCCCTGATTGACTGTCTGGGTTCATCAAAAATATTTATTTTGTCATTATTTATCAAAGATCAGAGACACACCCCTGATGAAGTCTTGATATTAGACGAAACGCATTGGGTTATTACTCTGTTTTCTGATGTTATCTCTGAATATTCAATAAGGAAGATTAAGGACACAGCAGACATTTACCTACATTCTTCCACAAAGCATAGGAGAATTACATCTCGTTGCCTATGTAATATGATGGACACTATGTATGCCTTTGTACTTTTTTAATAAATCTTTATAAATGAACAGTTCATTTCTATATTTTAAAGCTTGTTCAGCTTAAACTGTGTTTCACTTTGTGGATCTTTTAATCATCTGGGGTTGATATAATCCTTGGGCACCCAATTCCTCTAATTTTCACTCCTTTCCTATGTTTGGTTTCCTCTAACAGGGAACTTAGTGGAATCAGGCAGCCAGTATTATAAATATTTAATATGCTCCTTATACTATAACAGAACAGCGCAGGAGGAGAGTATTGTTTTTCTGTTTTTTGTATATATATATATATATTTTTTTTTTTTATATGTTTGATTATATTTTTTGGGCTCTTCACAGGATATCTCCCATGATAAGAGATGTTAATAAAGGAAAGAGAGTTGATCAGGCACGTAGTTGGATTGAGAGTGGTGAAACATTTCACAATGCAATTTTCACAGCTGAAACGTCACTTGAGGTTCTCATGAATGTCATTCCATAAACATCAACATATCTCATTAAAGCCACGTCCAAAGCATCCATTGAAGGTCCTATATGGGGAGCCATATCACGATTAGAAGCCGGTCCCCTTTTATTATTCGAAGGTACTTTATTCTGTGCCTGTGTTATACATACACTGTACAATACATGTAAAATAACAATAAAAGGAGTTGCTTATTAATGAACACCATTTTCTTATTTCTGTAGGGATCATGGATAAGTAATTTTTTCAAGAAAAAATAGTAGAGGGATATACAGTATGGTGCCCTTCATGAGTCAATATTACCCATCTCATCACAGAATATTTCAAGACAATGAACCCAAACACTCTGCCTCAGCCAAATTCATGGAAGGGAAAGGTATCAATTGGGAATGCACACCACCAGAGTGAGTACTGTTTTAATACCGTACAAGTAATGTTGGTACAGTACTGTTGTAAAAGTTTTCATTGGCTTAATGAAGATTACAATATGTTTTATTGTGTTAACTTTTTCATTTCATTAACAATTTTTTTTTATATACTGTTTACTTTAGCTCATCTGACATGAATCCAATTGAATTGTTGTGGGCTCAATTGAAGAGATACATTAGGAGTGTTGCGAGGCCAACAACAAAACAGCAGCTGTTGGATGGGATCGGAAAATTTTGGAAAGATGTACTTACACCTGGGCATTGTAATAATTATATAAATCACCTGTATAAAGTATTACCTGTTATAGTTGAAAGAAATAGTCAAGACACTGGTATGTAGTACTGTACACAAGATTTTCTGTATAAAATTTGAATCTATGCATTATTCAAAATGTTTTTAAGGTGGCCTAGCGGCAGAAGAGAGCAGTTGCAGCTTCACTGGGCTCCTGCTCCTATATCATTAAAACTACCCTCCATGCCTTCCCTTTCCCATACCCTCACTGCCTTCCCCATACCCCTGCCTCACCTCCCGTTACAGATGGTACAGAGTTGCGGAGCCGGGGACCGTTCCGTACGGTCTCGCATGTTGCGACCTGTCCACCCAGCCCCTTCTCTTCTCCTGCAGCCTCCAGCCTCATCTTCACCTGCAGAAGGCCCCGGATGATCTGCGGGTGGACACTTGTGACTCGGCACCTCCCTGACTTCCCCTGTACAGCGCTCCATCTTAGCGGTGGCCATCTTGCTTGCAACTCTGAGAAACACTACTTGGAGGCCACAATTCACTATACTGGCAGCTGCACAGAGCCCGGATCCTGCACAGACCTCTGGAAGACCTGTGGCAGGGCTAGTCTTCTCTGCTCTGGATTGTACTCTCTGCACATTGGGAGCTACATGATGCTGCATTAAAGGTGACCTGTTAACTATCCACTCAGACATACAGACCTGCCTGCCTTTCCTTCATCTACTTGCCTTGCTCTCCTGATTTACCTATATGCCATTCATCCCCAGCCTACACCTTTCGGAATAAGGTCACTGTACTACTCCTTCCACCTTACCTTATCTGGCTTAGCTACCATAGCCTTTCTGTGGCTACACAGCTGATGCCTTTGATTATGTGATTTATTCAGCTAAATAGGTCTTGGCATCATGTCCATCGGGTGTGAGACTGTGCTACCTGCTTTAGCCTTTGATATTTGACTTCGACTATCCTTGCTGCCACCGTTGTGAGGCCCGAATACTCACCTGCTTATCTCACTTTCTGTACGTTGTTTCCTGTACCCTTACATTGCCAACTTTCTATGAAAAAAATTCTGGTGCCTGCTCTGATGACTCCTGCTGACCCGGCTCTGGCCTCTTGACAGGATACTCTTTGTGGGAACACCTCTGACTCTGACTGTTCTACCTCTCGCTTTGCCTCGTTATGCAAACGTAAATCCAGGGCTAATCCTCTAGTTTCCAAGATGATACGCACCGACATTTCAGCAATGTTGTGATCCCGCTTAGATGAGAAGCTGGTGGGCATCAAGGAAGTGAGTGACTCTACCCTGACCCAGCTGACTCACCACTCTGGTCATCTGGATGAGACAGAGCACAGGATATCTTCTCTGGAGGATAGTCTGCAGACGGCTCAGCAAACCATCGTATCACAACAACAAAAAATGACTGGTTTGGCCAACAAGTTAGATGACCTGGAGAACCGCAGCCTGCAAAACGATTTGCAGTTAATTGGCATCACTGAATCCTTAAAGGGGTACAAGTGTCTTGACCTACTATCGACCTGGATCCCGGAGCAGTTAGCTATGGACTTGAAAGGTGTTTCACTAGCCATTTAACGGGCAAACAGAGTAGACCCTGACCACAAAAATCGATCTGGCCACCCTCGCCCGGTTATACAGTACTGAGGGGCCTATTTATCACCATCCGCATCCAGGATGCGGCTGACAGGTGATGAAATCACCCAAACTTGCACTGCGATAAGTGATTACATTTTGATAACATTTTGCGGTCAAGCTCTGTCCCTGCGATGACACTCCGCAGCATCGCGGTATTTTTCCGAAGAAATACCCTGATGTCCTGCCGTGCATGCACCTCCCCCGCCGACATCACCACTACCACCGCCGTGTTGACCCCCCCGTCGTGACTACCCCCGCGGGCCACGGACCCCCCCAAAAAGATCAATTTACTCACCAGTCCAGGGAGCCAGTCCGCGCGGCTTCTGCTGGGCGGCCTGGCGCCACATCCTATGCACTGCGTTGATCCCCGGTGCTGTAAAGTGCGCTGCCACTTTGCAGCATCACTTTACTGCACTGGGCTCACATTGCAGCACATGGGGGACCCGGCACCCAGCAGTGCTCACCACAGCAGCGGACACTGGCTCCCTGGACAGGTGATTATGGTTTTTGTTTTTTTTTTACTTTTGTTTTTACTTTTTACCCTGTGATCAGCTTGTGTGTCCATCGGACACACATAGCTGATCACTCTGCCGGGTCCCCGCCAGGGGCAGAGAAAGCTGGGCAAATGCCACATTATCGCAGTGCTGCCCTTTGAACTCACCAGCATGAGCTGGTGAGATTATCACAGGGCACACTGCGGTATTTTTTCACATTTTTTTTCCGTAAATTGGCCACATCACATTTCCCATTATAAGTATGAGGAATGCGATGTGGGTTACTAAAAAAAGTGAAAAAAGGGTTTGGACCAGTTTTTCATGAAAACTGCTCCAAATGCCCTTTAATACATTCAGGTGATACTAAAATAATGTGAAAACGGTGTGGAAACACCCTTTTTCACATTATTTTAGTAAAAATAATGTTAATAAATAGCCCCCTAAGAGTTTTAACCTATGCCGATAAGATGAGACTTCTGGACCATTACCGCAAGACTGCTAGCATCACTTACAAGGGAGAACGTTTTCTCATATTCCAGGATTTTTCCACTCCAGTGGCTAATAGGCACAGAGAGGTTGCTCTGATCTGCAAGCAATTGTTCAACGATAATGTCAAGTTCTCTTTGCTTTACCCTGCCCACCTCCGGGTTTTTCGAGAATGGCAAACTGATTTTCTTCGATGTCCCTGAGCCTGCCAAAGCTCATTTCTCATGTCATGATACTTAACTGCGATGACCATTTATTTTTATGTCTACTTGCTTGTTTAGTATAATCAACCTCTTACCAGGGATGTGCAGTGAGCCAAATAGCTCAGGAGGCGCTGGCATACATCTAGGCATTATACACAGGTGCAGCATTATAAACTCCTGGAAATTTGGTGAGTTTTTATCAGAGATGTGCGGAAAAGACAGCCAGGTGAGGCACTGCCTCACCTGCCATAGACTTTTTACTCCAGAGATTTAGCTATAAAAATGATTAGAATAATGCAAAGGAAATATTTCAAACATATTCTTTGTATTTTTCATATACTTTATACAATCAAAACTCTGGTACAAACGTTAGTATGACAGGAAAGGCTCTGCATCACCTGCCTCACCCCACCGCATGTCACTGCCTCTTACATATATTTGGGTCTTACTTACGGTGGCTGATGCATACCTGTTATGTATGCTAATGTTTTCAATACTCTGTGTTTCTTGTTTTACTTGCTGTTGACTTTTTTTGTTTTTCTGTTTGCCTGCCATTGCCCTGGGTCTCGCCCTGTCCTAGGTGACCCTCTCCTCGCTGGCTGGGACATGGAGAGGCCCTTTCTTTTTGCTTATTTTTTTCTTATTCCATTTCCATCTACAGGTGTAGGTTAGTATTCCCGTTGCTACCTCTATAAACCCAACAATGGAAAGGGAATCCCGATTTTTGTCACTAGATATTGTTTCATGGAATGTTGAAGGGCTTAATCATCCTATTAAATGGAAGAAAGCCCTGTCCCGTCTTAAATGCCTAGCCCCCCAGATTGCCTTTCTCCAGGAACCACATTGGCTTGATGACCTTAGGAATACATTGCGTGCCCCTTGGATTTGGGGATTGTATCGCTGCTCCCTATAGTAATAAATCCAGGGGTGTAGCTATTATATTCCATTGGAGTTTACAATATTCTATTCAGAGTAAATTCATTGACCCAGAGGGTAGATTTTTCTTAGTAGATGTGCTGCTTGATAATTTGGTTTATAGTTTACTCAACCGATAGTCACCTACTATGTCTCAAAATGTCTTTTTTGCTGTTATTTTTGAAAACCTTTTGTCCTGGGGTGGCCAGAATTTCGATGTTGATTTCAACTTGGTCGTTGATCTATCCATGGATAGGTCCGGGGTGAGTACTGCCCACTCGAGCCCTTTCTCTGATCTCTCAAAAAGGTTTCTCCTTTTATTCCCACCCTCACTCGACTCACTCTCAAACTGATTAATTCTTTGTGTCTTCCCATTTGTTTTCCATAGTCTCCCATTCAGTTATTACTAATATTATAATTTCTGATCACACTCCAATCACTATGTCCCTACAGCTATCCCTTCCCCAGTCTCTCTCTAAATGTTGGCACTTTCTGGCCTACATGCATCATTCACAGCAATTTTTACTACACTTATGAAACACCTGGCATACCTACACTTCCAATACACTTTCAATAATAAAGATCAGGAAGCTAATATTCCACTGTTCTGGGGAGCCTCTAAGGCAGTCCTCAGAGGTCACATTATGGAATTTCACTCATTTGCTCATTTGCAGGAACTGAGCAGTGCACTTACAGCTGCCTACAGACAATACAAATGCCATAGCTCTGACGCCCATAGAGAGACTTATCTTTCTGCAAAACGTTTTTATGACACTTCCTTGACTGAACATGCCCAGACTTCCTATGATTTTCACAGGAATAGGTTTCACAGGTGGGGCAATAAATCGGGGAGGCTCCTGGCTAATTTAGTTAAGGGACCGGCCTCACACACATGGGTTAATGCAGTCTCTACTTCTGATACTATTGTCACTGACCCTGCTGCCATTTGTGATGAATTTATGAGGTTCTACAAGTCTCTGTACACTAGTGAAGCTAATAATGCTGTAGATGGCCTCTCTTTTCTGGAGAAGGCTCAACTACCCACACTTTCCCAGGAGGAGAGGGATGGTTCCATTACTGAACAGGAGATCCTTGATACTATTAAATCTCTCCCTAACAACAAAAGTTCCGGCCCAGACAGTTTTGGAGCTAAATACTTTAAAATACACATCCTTCAATCTGGTGAAGGCCCTCTTCATTTTAATGTATTATACCAAGTGCAAGATAGCCAAGAAAGCGTCATTGCATATGCCAGCCGAGGTCTGAGAAAAAATAAAGAGAAAGTGAAAATTATAGCACATTTAAGTTGGAGCTGCTCGCCCTCATGTGGGCTCTCACTGAGAAATTCAAAAATTATTTGACCACCACCCTTTTGTCATTGTAACAGATAACAATCCGCTGGCACATTTGTCAACAGCCCGCCTGGGAGCGATGGAGCAGGGATGGATATCACGCCTCACCAACTTTCGCTGCACCGTGACTTACCGTAGCGGGAAGTACAACAGCAATGCTGACACCCTGTCCTGCCTACCTACCACGGATGTAGCCAAATAAGAACAAGACTTGGGTGAAGAGATTCAGATGACAGTGTTCAAGCCACCTAAAATGCAGTAGGCCAATCATTCCCTCTGACCCTGTCACTACCATTACTGATCCCATGTCCGAACCCAGCCCTCAAGACGCCGTTGGATTTGATTGGGAGCAGAATCAGAAACAGAGCCCTGTGATCCAAGACTTAAAGAGACTCCTCTTGTGAAAGGAGAAGCTGAACAGAGAGCAAAGAGTAAAGGCAGATCCTGCACTTGTCAAGCTGCTGAGACGCCATGACCAAATGGGCCTTCAAAAGGGACTATGTTATGAACTACAGGTAGTGGTTCATTCCTATTTTATGTTTATAGTTGTCTTGCAGGCCAGGTTTTCCAGTTGCTCTGGTTTAAGAATATTCCTGTTTGCTGCCAGTGGTGAGTCTGTGTAATTGCAGCTTGTTCCCATGTGTTCAGCCTCACCTGTCTGTTGATTGCACCTCTCAGTTGTGCAGCAGGGCAGCTGCACGACATAATTAATTAAGACTCTCTGTTATATGCTGGCTCAGTGCAATTCACAGACGCTGGTGATATTTCCAGGTTTCTAGACTTCCAGAGTTCTTGCGTTCTGAGCTAGTCTCACGCTAAGACCTGGGGGCATCGGAGTTGGGCAGACATAATCCGCCCTTCAAACGCGGCTGCCGTGGGCCCAAGAAACCATAGTCACTCAGGCGTGAACTGACCACACGGGTAAACCAACGGAGGTAGAGTGCTAGGGGCTATTTCCACACCACACCTTATTTCAGCGTCACGTTCTGGTGCTCAGGACTCACTACGCAACATCTACCTTGTTCTGAGCACCAGGAACCTAACATTATCACCAGCCATACAACAACAAAAAAAATAAAGTTTTTTCTTTTTTGGCCCAGTCCAGTGTCTTGTCTAGAATCCAGTCCTGTCTAGAATTCAGTGTGCAGAATCCAGTCCGGTGTTTAAAAATCCAGCCCAGTCTTGTCTTGTCTAGTTTAAAAATCCAGTCCAGTCTTGTCTTGTCTAGAATCTTGTCTAAGAAATCTTGTCTAGAATCTTGTCTTAGAATCTTGTCTTAGAATCATGTCTGGAATCATGTCTAGAATCTTGTCTAAGAATATTGTCTAAGAATCTTGTCTAGAATCGTGTCTATAATCGTGTCTATAATCGTGTCTTGTCTTGTCTAGTTTGAAATCCTCCTATGCCTACTATGCAAGCCCTGCAAGCATCTCTCTCAGCCCTGAACTCTGCTTTCAGTGCTTTGAAACCTGAGCGGCTGGAAGTTTTGCAGCAATCCTTAAAGCAATTGCAAAACCTTCTGACCAAAATTTTGCTTATTTGCCAGAAGTTGTTGAGAGTTCATCCTATAAAGAGACTCTTGCTCACAGTATGGTGACAAGTGAATCCTCAGGTTTAATTAAAGAGAAAAGGTTTAAAAGTTTTCTGCGGCCCAGGCTCTCAGAAGAGGAGCGTCTGCGTCGCAGAAACTTAGATGACCTGTGAGTTGCGCAAGCCAAAGTGTGACGACAAGTACTGCCCTCTGGCCAAGTTTAGTCAGGATACAAGACCTACTCCTGTCTCTACCGTGGCAGAGGTACTTGTCACACAACCCACACTAGGGGGCCCCATTATAGATTCAGGAACCAAAGGAGAATGTTTCTCTCCTCTCTTGATTTTCCTGTTGAAGCAGAGTTGCAAGCCCCTGGAGCGGTGCCCGATGCCCGGGGTCCTGGAGCGGTGCCCGATGCCCAGGGTACTGGAGCGGTGCCCGAAGCCCAGGGTCCTGGAGCGGTGCCCGACGCCCAGGGTCCTGGAGCGGTGCCCGACGCCCAGGGTCCTGGAGCGGTGCCCGACGCCCAGAGTCCTGGAGCGGTGCCCGACGCCCAGAGTCCTGGAGCGGTACCCGACGCCCAGAGTCCTGGAGCGGTGCCCGACGCCCAGAGTCCTGGAGCGGTGCCCGACGCCCAGAGTCCTGGAGCGGTACCCGACGCCCAGAGTCCTGGAGCGGTGCCGTAGTCCTGGAGCGGTGCCCGACGCCCAGAGTCCTGGAGCGGTGCCCGACGCCCAGAGTCCTGGAGCGGTGCCCGACGCCCAGAGTCCTGGAGCGGTGCCCGACGCCCTGAGTCCTGGAGCGGTACCCGACGCCCAGAGTCCTGGAGCGGTACCCGACGCCCAGAGTCCTGGAGCGGTACCCGACGCCCAGAGTCCTGGAGCGGTACCCGACGCCCAGAGTCCTGGAGCGGTATCCGATGCTCTAGGTTATAGAGGGACATCGAATATTATAGCTCAGGTGTCAGTACCAGAAGGGGTCTCAGAAGCTGTTACCCCAGGTAGAGACTTGAAAAGCGCAACTCCAGAGAAGGTGTCTAAAACCATAGTTCTAGAAGGGAACTCGAGAAGCAAAACCCCAGAAGGGATCTTTGAAGTAATAGCCCCAAGTGGGGTCTCGAGAGACAAAGCCCCAAAGAAGGGTCTAGAAGTCGCTTCCCTAGGAAAGGACTCAAGAGGCATAGCGTTAGTGGAGGTTCTGAAGGTTATAGCTTCAGCAAAAGTCCCGGAAGTCATAGTCCCGGGAGAAGTTTCGATAATTATCGACTCAGAGAGGGAGGCCGACGGCTCGGTCCCAGTGAGGGAGGCCGACGGCTCGGTCCCAGTGAGGGAGGCCGACGGCCCGGTCCCGGTGAGGGAGGCCGACAGCCCGGTCCCAGTGAGGGAGGCCGACGGCCCGGTCCCAGTAAAAGAATCCGAGGTTCTGACCCCAGCGGGGTTCCCGGAGGCCACTGCCCCAGCGGGGTTCCCGGAGGCCACTGCCCCAGCGGGGTTCCCGGAGGCCACAGCCCCAGCGGGGATCCCGGAGGCCACTGCCCCAGTGGGGTTCAGAAAGTCACTGCCCCGGGTGGGGTTCAGAAAGTCACTGCCCCGGGTGGGGTTCAGAAAGTCACTACCCCAGGTGGGGTTCCGAGGGCCACTGCCCCAGGTGAGGTTCCGAGGGCCACTGCCCCAGGTGGGGTTCCGAGGGTCACTGCCCCAGGTGGGGTTCAGAAAGTTACTGCCCCAGGTGGGGTTCAAAAAGTCTTAGCCTCGAGTAAGGTCAATAGTGACCAGGTCCTAGCAAAGCACTCTAGTCAGTCAGATGGGAAGGAAGCAGATCCTGACTCTGTTGATATCTCAACATCTATAATCTTTGATGGGGACTTAGTCCAATTTCTGGCGCTTTACAAACACTATTACACCATTTTGTTGTTTAGACCATTTCTGGGCATCACTTCAGAGAAACTTGTGCTCTATCTGATATATTCCTTTAGAGGAGAGCCTTTTGAGTGGGCAACCAGCCTAATGAAAGCTGAAGATCCCATTCTTCAGGATCCCCCGGCATTCAGTGATGCAGTTATTAAGAGATATGGTTCCAAAGAAATTGATTCAGGTTCCTCTAGGTCACCCGTCTTATCTGCTGAGAGTTCACCGTATTCTGTAAATTCGGCACAAGAGTCTCAGCCCGTTGTTTTGACTGCAGGATGTGCTTTTCTCTCTTCTTCTAATAGTAGTACTTTGCCTGAAAGTTCAGCTCCCAAGGTTAAGAAACCAATCTCTGATTTGAACCCAGCCTTGCTGGGCGGTACCATCAGTTCAGACAATGTTTGGGGAATTACTCTGGTCAGACCTCAAGAACTTTGTAAAAAGAAGAAGAAGAAAAAGAAATGATTATTGACTCTTGCCTTGTTAAAAATAAAAAAATAATTTTTTTTTTTCCTTCCTTGTCTTGTGTCCAGTGGCCACCGTCAAGGGGTGGTGGTGGGGGGGGGGGGGGGGGGGGCACCATTACAAGCTGTTGTCACAGCTTGTTTCTGTTAGACCAGTGTGTCCGGTTTTTTTTGTATCCCTTGTTTTGGAAAGTCTGAATTCTGGGGTCCTTTGACCCCTCCTCAAGGGGGAGGTAATGTTATGAGCCACGGCTGTAGCTCATTCCAGTTTTGCATTTTTGGTTATGTATTTTATGTTATACTTCTGTTCATGTTCCCCGTGGGTGTCATGGGGTGTTCGGAGTTCACCCTTAAGGAAAGGGTACTGTTATGAACCACAGGTAGTGGTTCATTCCAATTTTATGTTTATAGTTGTCTTGCAGGCCAGGTTTTCCGGTTGCTCTGGTTTAAGAATATTCTTGTTTGCTGCCAGTGGTGAGTCTGTGTAATTGCAGCTTGTTCCTATGTGTTCAGCCTCACCTGTCTGTTGATTGCACCTCTCAGTTGTGCAGCAGGGCAGCTGCACGACATAATTAATTAAGACTCTCTGTTATATGCTGGCTCAGTGCAATTCACAGACGCTGGTGACATTTCCAGGTTTCTAGACTTCCAGAGTTCTTGCGTTCTGAGCTAGTCCCTGCCAGTTCCTGAGCTCCTGTCTAGCAGTGTCTGTCTAGCTGCTTCCAGTGTTGGTTCCTGTGTCGATTCCTGTGTCGGTTCCTGTGTCCTGCCGTGAAGTGTTCCTGTCCAGAAGTCCTGTGGCTTTGTCTGTGCCTAGTCGAGTTTCTGGCTTCTTGGTGTCCACCGGTCTGTCGTTTGGGATTCTGCCTGTCCTCCAGTTCTGAGAGTCTGTGTCGGCTACATTGGGGGTTCCTGTCCATTTGCCAGTGTTTGTACCGGTTCCGTGAGTAGCGGCTTTGCCGCGTACGTCGGCCTAGGCCGCAGTATTCTTTGGTTATATTTTGTTACTGGTGTTTTGCAGAGGGTTCTGCTTATGCTGTCACCGCCGGTACACAACAGTATTGTCTCGGCGAGTGGACAGCATTTCCTTGGTTGTTCTTTTCCTTTGGTGGCGTGCCGCACATATATTTAGTTTTAGGGTAGTTAGTAGCCCCTAGCTTTCTGTTGTTTAGTCAGAGGTCCCCTTGTTATTATCCTGTCTCGGTTCACGCCTTGTCTCACGCTAAGACCTGGGGGCATCGGAGTTGGGCAGACATAATCCGCCCTTCAAACGCGGCTGCCGTGGGCCCAAGAAACCATAGTCACTCAGGCGTGAACTGACCACACGGGTAAAACAACGGAGGTAGGGTGCTAGGGGCTATTTCCACACCACACCTTATTTCAGCATCACGTTCTGGTGCTCAGGACTCACTACGCAACATCTCCCTTGTTCTGAGCACCAGGAACCTAACAGACTAGTTGTCAGAACCACTCTTAATCCTGGGACCCATCATGCCGTCCATCCGAGTGTTGTACCGAGAGAAAGAGCCAACTTCCTACTTAATGCCTACCACAACCAATCTTGTCACTTCGTTACCCAAAAGACAGAAGCAACGCTGCAGAGAAGGTACTTCTGGATTGGGATGAGACCCGACATTGAGAAGTGGTGCAGAGACTACGTGAGCTGTAACCTTAAATGCCCAGCTGAGTTCACACAGTAAGACCCTATTCATCTGATCCGTAGCAGCTGTCCACTTGGGTTAGTCGCACTAGATCACGTAAAACTTGAACACAGTTCCACCAGGTTCCACCATAACGAACCACTACAGCAAGTTTCTAGTGGTGATCCCCGCACGTGACCTGACCGCCAAGACCACAGTCAAACTCTTCATCAAGCACTTTGTCTGACTCTATGGGTATCTCGAGAAAACCCTGACTGACCAAGGCCCAGCGTTCGAGTTGCAGTTGTTCCAGGAGCTATGCTCCATGCATGGATCTCACGAATTTAGAAGTACAGCATACCATCTACAAGGGAATGGCTTCTGTGAACAAGCCAACCAAAACGTGCTGCACATGCTCCGAAAACTTTCAGCTGAGAAACGTACTCAGTGGCACAGCATCCTGCCGAAACTGTTGTGCCTGTATAACAACACCGAACACTGCTCGGCAGGCTTCACACCATTCTACTTGATGTTCAGAAAACAAGGCAAACTCCCCAAAGACCTATAGCTAACACCTGAGGTGAACAAGCCCGTCACCCCACAAACAGATTGGGTGCAGGAGCACCAATACAGAATTGAGACTGCCAGACAGATCGTAGAGAAGAGAATGGGAGTAGTGCATGCACGTCCAGCAAAAAGCTACAATGCAGACGCTATACCATTACAGTTAGGAATTGGTGATAGAGTGTGGAAGCAAAAGAACCATCGAATGAGTAAGCTGGATGCCATGTGGGGGACTGTTCCTTACACTGTTAAGAGAGTCCCAGCCAATGGCCTGTACACGTATCAGGTCCAAAGAAGAGATGGCCGCCTCAGCACTTTGGGGGTAATTCAGAGTTAATCGCATCAGCAAATTTGTTAGCAGTTGGGCAAAACCATGGGGGTCATTCCGAGTTGATCACTAGCTGCCGTTTGTCGCAGTGTAGCGATCAGGCTAAAAATCGGCTGTTCTGCACATGCGTATGGGCCGCAGTGCGCATGCGCTAAGTACTTTCACATAAAATTATGCAGTTTTACAAAAGGCCGAACGACTATTTTCAACCGCTCGAGTGATCGGTGAGTGATTGACAGGAAAGGGGCGTTTCTGGGAGGTATCTGACCGTTTTCTGGGAGTGTGCTAAAAAACGCAGGCGTGTCAGCAAATAACGCAGGAGTGCCTGGAGAAACGGGGGAGTGGCTGGCCGAACACAGGGCGTGTTTGTGATGTCAAAACAGGAACTAAACTGTCTGCAGTGATCGCAAGGTAGGAGTAAGTATCGAGCTACTCTGAAACTGCATGAAAAAATTTAATAGCAGACCTGCTAACCTTTCGGTTGCACTTCTGCTAAGCTAAGATACACTCCCAAAGGGAGGCGGCTTAGCGTTTGCACTGCTGCTAAAAGCAGCTAGCGATCGATCAACTCGGAATGAGGGTCCATGTGCACTACAGGTGTGGCAGATATAACATTTGCAGAGAGAGTTAGATTTGGGTGGGTTATTTTGTTTCTGTGCAGGGTAAATACTGGCTGCTTTATTTTTACACTGCAATTTAGATTTCAGTTTAAACACACCACACCCAAATCTAATTCTCTCTGCACATGTTATATCTGCCCCCCCTGCAGTGCACATGGTTATGCCCAACTGCTAACAAATGTGCTGCTGCGATCAACTCTGAATTAGGCCCGTTATCCCGTGATCAGCTAAACTTGTGCACCTCTGAAGGACCAGCACCACAGGCAGACAGACATGGAGAACCCATGGCAGAAGGATTGGGGATCCTCAGGGGGTATACTACTGGACAACCCAATTGAGCAGTTAATGTTTATGTGCAGCTCAGTCCCACTTCCTACAGCAGGGGTGGGGAACCTCCGGCCCGCGGGCCATATAAGGCCCTCACAGCCATTTGTTCTGGCCCACCCGCTGCTGTATATCAGCGAGACACACCGCCCCTCAGTCCAGCGGTGGCGTGTCTCAGCTGTCAGGGCAGGGAGGAGAGTGCAGCTATGTTCCAGCAGCAGCGGCAGTTACGATCTCAAACCAGCCACCGGTTCATGAGCCAATCAGAGCTCGCGCACCGGCAGTCAATCAGGAGCCGCTGCTGATGGTCTGCAAGCTCTGATTGGCTCATGAACTGGCGGCTGGTTTGAGGTCCTACACGCCACTGCCACCCGACATAGCTGGGCTTTTCTCCCTGCCCTGACGCATGCCACCGGACGGAGCACTAAACGTTAGGAGAGGCGCATGCTGCGCTCTCCTCCCCTCCCCTGACACACAGCAGCAGCAGTGAGCAGCACAGTGGGGTGGGGGGCATGTGTGGGGCAATGTTTATCTGGCACTATGGGGCATTTGTGTATCAGACACTGTGGGGCATTTGTGTATCTGGCACTGTGGGGCATTTGTGTATCTTGCACTGTGGGGCAATGTGTATCTGGCACTGTGGGGCATTTCTGTATCTGGCACTGTGGGGCATTTGTGTATCTGGCACTGTGGGGCATTTGTGTATCTGGCACTGTGGGGCATTTGTGTATCTGGCACTGTGGGGCATTTGTGTATCTGGCACTGTGGGGCATTTGTGTATCTGGCACGGTGGGGCAATGTGTATCTGGCACTGTGGGGCAATGTGTATCTGGCACTTTGGGGCATTTGTATATCTGGCACTGTGGGGCATTTGTTTATCTGGCACTGTGGTGGCATATGTGTATCTGGCACTGCACTGGCATATGTGTATCTGGCACTGCACTATTGGGGGCATATGTGTATCACATCCCATTTTAATTGGCTACACCCAATTTTTGTCACGTGCACCCAGTACCACTAAGGGGCATAACTACTGGGGGAATAACTACTGGGGGCAGGCTAATCTTTAAGTTTATAATTTTTGTATGGCCCCCGAAGGATTTTATAAATATCCAAATGGCCCTTGGTAGAAAAAAGGTTCCCCACCCCTGCCCTACAGTGAGGAGCATGGCTCCACAGCCACCTGTAGCGGAACCTCTAGCGGTCAAACCTGACCCTCATTTGGCCACTGCCCAGCCTGGGAGTGGCGTCCCAATGTAGAGGTCAAACGGTCAGAACGCAGCACCCAAGGCATTCCACCCTTAAGGAATTAAGAGTAAACTTACAGTGATGTATTTTTTTAATATAATTTTTAACGTACATCTGTTTTCTTGAAATTGATTGCCTTTACATATTGCTGGAATATGGACTCTTTGCCCTATTGATGAACTATGGGTAAAGACTGTTGTTTAATGGTTCGATACATGAGGACACGCATTGTTCCAGCGGGCAAGGATGTAGCACCCTAAAAAAGGACCGTGGAACTAAAGGCCCAGCATGCTCATTGGTGTTTGACATTCACACAGCCTCAGCACAGAAACAGCAGGTACAACAGGAGTGAACACAGCTAGGGACTACACAGTGTTACCAGCTACCAGCTCCATAACTGCACCTGACTAGGTGCTCCAAGAGCGTGAGTCCCTGGATGTAGACTGTTGCCCTGGATTAGAAAAGAGTTAAATAACCCCTGCACTGAGGGGGAGGAGAGAAGAGCCAGCATGGGATACTGAGAGGGGTGCTGTAAGGAGCGTAGTGGACCCGGCCCATTGGAACAGGGCTGTGTGAGGTCAGAGTGGGCAGAGTAGAAAGGGAGCCGAGTACCGCTACCGGGGCTTGCAAGGATGTGGGAGCCACCGGGAGACAGCCCTTCACAGAGCCAGGACGGGGAGATGCAACAGCAGCTACACGGGGCAGATGGCCGGGTGTGCTGTATCAGCGAGAGAGCCGCAGGTCCCATCAGAGGAGCAGAGCTACGGGTCCCGCATACAGCCTGGCAGAGTGCGACACTGGTGATGGAAGGCTGCGGAGAGTAGAGCGGGGCAGTGATGCCAACCTCCCATACAATGAACAAAGCCAGTGCTCAGAAGAGGAGGAGAGCAATGGCAGCATCAAACCAGAGAGCCGATCAGACCCAAGACCCGCGGGACTGCGGTGGTCTGGGCAACTGTTCTGTGCACTCAAGTGGAGGACACAGTGGGAGTAACCGGAGCAGCCCTGAGACCCGCATGATAGCGGTGGTCCAGGCAACTGCTAGGAAGACCCACCCGCACAGCGAAGTCACAGGAGGTGGACAGTACAGCGGCTGGCCATGGATGTGGATAAGCCAGCAACTCTCTTGTCCCTGACCACCCTAACCAGTCAGACTTAGTGACCCCACAAACAACAAATGCCATTTAAGGGCTGAACTGGTTACGCACTGACAAGGTGCTGCACCCGAGCTCCGCTGGTAACAGACACAGGGAGAGGTGAACCTCTAAGAGCAGGTGTGGTGTGTTACCACAGTATCCACAAAACTTTACTAGTCTGATATAACCGGGAGCTGAGTTACTTTGCCACCCATAGCCCAGTACTGTTTAATCTGGCCTCACCAGTACAGAGAGATCTGTGACACTGCTTATAACCTTTGCCTGACTTATTACCCAACCTAGGAGGTGGTAGAGCGAAACTGTAAGGAACTGTCTGCGTGCTAATAGTTCCCTTAGGTCTACCCTGCCTGAGAACTGTATTATTCATGGACCATTATAGCGCCACCAGGTGTATAGCTAGTGTAATTATTATTTACTGCATTGATTATCCTTTGTTACTGAGATATGCTTAGTATTGCAGCTTTGAGTGAAGAATACTTGTATGCCAATGTATATGTCCTGCATTCAGGAGTTACCGCTAATGATGTTCTATTGGATATTGTAAAGTATCCCGTTTGAAGGTTAGGATATAACTGTTTTGGATACATGGTGTGAACGAATTATTGCTACACAGCCTCTCTTTATATATGGATGGGATTGATATACATTCAGTCAATAAACCTGGCCTTGTATTTATCCATTGATCATTACTTCCAACAGCGGTGACCGTTTAGCCATTAATAAATTATTTGCCCCTGTACAACTGCGTAGCGTTTATTCTCTGGGGATCCTCATCCTTCTGTCTGCAAAGGAAACCATGTACCGGTCACCTACGACAGCGAAAGCAGCCCTCCGTGGAAAGTAGAGATGTGCACTTGAAATTTTTCGGGTTTTGTGTTTTGGTTTTGGGTTCGGTTCCGCGGCCGTGTTTTGGGTTCGACCGCGTTTTGGCAAAACCTCACCGAATTTTTTTTGTCGGATTCGGGTGTGTTTTGGATTCGGGTGTTTTTTTCAAAAAACACTAAAAAACAGCTTAAATCATAGAATTTGGGGGTCATTTTGATCCCAAAGTATTATTAACCTCAAAAACCATAATTTCCACTCATTTTCAGTCTATTCTGAACACCTCACACCTCACAATATTATTTTTAGTCCTAAAATTTGCACCGAGGTCGCTGGATGACTAAGCTAAGCGACCCTAGTGGCCGACACAAACACCTGGCCCATCTAGGAGTGGCACTGCAGTGTCACGCAGGATGGCCCTTCCAAAAAAAACACTCCCCAAACAGCACATGACGCAAAGAAAAAAAGAGGCGCAATGAGGTAGCTGTGTGAGTAAGGTAAGCGACCCTAGTGGCCGACACAAACACCTGGCCCATCTAGGAGTGGCACTGCAGTGTCACGCAGGATGGCCCTTCCAAAAAACACTCCCCAAACAGCACATGACGCAAAGAAAAAAAGAGGCGCAATGAGGTAGCTGTGTGAGTAAGGTAAGCGACCCTAGTGGCCAACACAAACACCTGGCCCATCTAGGAGTGGCACTGCAGTGTCACGCAGGATGGCCCTTCCAAAAAACACTCCCCAAACAGCACATGACGCAAAGAAAAAAAGAGGCGCAATGAGGTAGCTGTGTGAGTAAGATAAGCGACCCTAGTGGCCGACACAAACACCTGGCCCATCTAGGAGTGGCACTGCAGTGTCACGCAGGATGGCCCTTCCAAAAAACACTCCCCAAACAGCACATGACGCAAAGAAAAAAAGAGGCGCAATGAGGTAGCTGTGTGAGTAAGATAAGCGACCCTAGTGGCCGACACAAACACCTGGCCCATCTAGAAGTGGCACTGCAGTGTCACGCAGGATGGCCCTTCCAAAAAACACTCCCCAAACAGCACATGACGCAAAGAAAAAAAGAGGCGCAATGAGGTAGCTGTGTGAGTAAGGTAAGCGACCCTAGTGGCCGACACAAACACCTGGCCCATCTAGGAGTGGCACTGCAGTGTCACGCAGGATGGCCCTTCCAAAAAACACTCCCCAAACAGCACATGACGCAAAGAAAAAAAGAGGCGCAATGAGGTAGCTGTGTGAGTAAGATAAGCGACCCTAGTGGCCGAAACAAACACTTGGCCCATCTAGGAGTGGCACTGCAGTGTCACGCAGGATGGCCCTTCCAAAAAACACTCCCCAAACAGCACATGACGCAAATAAAAAAAGAGGCGCAATGAGGTAGCTGTGTGAGTAAGATAAGCGACCCTAGTGGCCGACACAAACACCTGGCCCATCTAGGAGTGGCACTGCAGTGTCACGCAGGATGGCCCTTCCAAAAAACACTCCCCAAACAGCACATGACGCAAAGAAAAAAAGAGGCGCAATGAGGTAGCTGTGTGAGTAAGATAAGCGACCCTAGTGGCCGACACAAACACCTGGCCCATCTAGGAGTGGCACTGCAGTGTCATGCAGGATGGCCCTTCCAAAAAACACTCCCCAAACAGCACATGATGCAAAGAAAAAAAAGAGGCGCAATGAGGTAGCTGTGTGAGTAAGATAAGCGACCCTAGTGGCCGACACAAACACCTGGCCCATCTAGGAGTGGCACTGCAGTGTCACGCAGGATGGCCCTTCCAAAAAACACTCCCTAAACAGCACATGACGCAAAGAAAAAAAGAGGCGCAATGAGGTAGCTGTGTGAGTAAGATAAGCGACCCTAGTGGCCGACACAAACACCTGGCCCATCTAGGAGTGGCACTGCAGTGTCACGCAGGATGGCCCTTCCAAAAAACAGTCCCCAAACAGCACATGACGCAAAGAAAAAAAGAGGCGCAATGAGGTAGCTGTGTGAGTAAGATAAGCGACCCTAGTGGCCGACACAAACACCTGGCCCATCTAGGAGTGGCACTGCAGTGTCACGCAGGATGGCCCTTCCAAAAAACACTCCCCAAACAGCACATGACGCAAAGAAAAAAAGAGGCGCAATGAGGTAGCTGTGTGAGTAAGATAAGCGACCCTAGTGGCCGACACAAACACCTGGCCCATCTAGGAGTGGCACTGCAGTGTCACGCAGGATGGCCCTTCCAAAAAATACTCCCCAAACAGCACATGACGCAAAGAAAAATTAAAGAAAAAAGAGGTGCAAGATGGAATTGTCCTTGGGCCCTCCCACCCACCCTTATGTTGTATAAACAGGACATGCACACTTTAACCAACCCATCATTTCAGTGACAGGGTCTGCCACACGACTGTGACTGAAATGACGGGTTGGTTTGGACCCCCACCAAAAAAGAAGCAATTAATCTCTCCTTGCACAAACTGGCTCTACAGAGGCAAGATGTCCACCTCATCATCATCCTCCGATATATCACCGTGTACATCCCCCTCCTCACAGATTATCAATTCGTCCCCACTGGAATCCACCATCTCAGCTCCCTGTGTACTTTGTGGAGGCAATTGCTGCTGGTCAATGTCTCCACGGAGGAATTGATTATAATTCATTTTAATGAACATCATCTATTCCACATTTTCTGGAAGTAACCTCGTACGCCGATTGCTGACAAGGTGAGCGGCGGCACTAAACACTCTTTCGGAGTACACACTTGTGGGAGGGCAACTTAGGTAGAATAAAGCCAGTTTGTGCAAGGGCCTCCAAATTGCCTCTTTTTCCTGCCAGTATAAGTACGGACTGTCTGACGTGCCTACTTGGATGCGGTCACTCATATAATCCTCCACCATTCTTTCAATGGGGAGAGAATCATATGCAGTGACAGTAGACGACATGTCCGTAATCGTTGGCAGGTCCTTCAGTCCGGACCAGATGTCAGCATCAGCAGTCGCTCCAGACTGCCCTGCATCACCGCCAGCGGGTGGGCTCGGAATTCTGAGCCTTTTCCTCGCACCCCCAGTTGCGGGAGAATGTGAAGGAGGAGATGTTGACAGGTCGCGTTCCGCTTGACTTGACAATTTTCTCACCAGCAGGTCTTTGAACCCCAGCAGACTTGTGTCTGCCGGAAAGAGAGATCCAAGGTAGGTTTTAAATCTAGGATCGAGCACGGTGGCCAAAATGTAGTGATCTGATTTCAACAGATTGACCACCCGTGAATCCTTGTTAAGCGAATTAAGGGCTCCATCCACAAGTCCCACATGCCTAGCGGAATCGCTCCGTGTTAGCTCCTCCTTCAATGTCTCCAGCTTCTTCTGCAAAAGCCTGATGAGGGGAATGACCTGACTCAGGCTGGCAGTGTCTGAACTGACTTCACGTGTGGCAAGTTCAAAGGGCAGCAGAACCTTGCACAACGTTGAAATCATTCTCCACTGCGCTTGAGACAGGTGCATTCCACCTCCTATATCGTGCTCAATTGTATAGGCTTGAATGGCCTTTTGCTGCTCCTCCAACCTCTGAAGCATATATAGGGTTGAATTCCACCTCGTTACCACTTCTTGCTTCAGATGATGGCAGGGCAGGTTCAGGCGTTTTTGGTGGTGCTCCAGTCTTCTGTACGTGGTGCCTGTACGCCGAAAGTGTCCCGCAATTCTTCTGGCCACCGACAGCATCTCTTGCACGCCCCTCTCGTTTTTTAAAAAATTCTGCACCACCAAATTCAAGGTATGTGCAAAACATGGGACGTGCTGGAATTTGCCCATATTTAATGCACACACAATATTGCTGGCGTTGTCCGATGCCACAAATCCACAGGAGAGTCCAATTGGGGTAAGCCATTCCGCGATGATCTTCCTCAGTTGCCGTAAGAGGTTTTCAGCTGTGTGCGTATTCTGGAAACCGGTGATACAAAGCGTAGCCTGCCTAGGAAAGAGTTGGCGTTTGCGAGATGCTGCTGTTCTTGCGGCGGGAGTCCATACATCTACCCAGTGGGCTGTCACAGTCATATAGTCCTGACCCTGCCCTGCTCCACTTGTCCACATGTCCGTGGTTAAGTGGACATTGGGTACAACTGGATTTTTTAGGACACTGGTGAGTCTTTTTCTGACGTCCGTGTACATTCTCGGTATCGCCTGCCTAGAGAAGTGGAACCTAGATGGTATTAGGTAACGGGGGCACACTACCTCAAGAAATTGTCTAGTTCCCTGTAAACTAACGGCGGATACCGGACGCACGTCTAACACCAACATAGTTGTCAAGGCCTCAGTTATCCGCTTTGCAACAGGATGACTGCTGTGATATTTCATCTTCCTCGCAAAGGACTGTTGGACAGTCAATTGCTTACTGGAAGTAGTACAAGTGGTCTTCCGACTTCCCCTCTGGGATGACCATCGACTCCCAGCAGCAACAACAGCAGCGCCAGCAGCAGTAGGCGTTACACGCAAGGATGCATCGGAGGAATCCCAGGCAGGAGAGGACTCGTCAGAATTGCCAGTGACATGGCCTGCAGGACTATTGGCATTCCTGGGGAAGGAGGAAATTGACACTGAGGGAGTTGGTGGGGTGGTTTGCGTGAGCTTGGTTACAAGAGGAAGGGATTTACTGGTCAATGGACTGCTTCCGCTGTTGCCCAAAGTTTTTGAACTTGTCACTGACTTATTATGAATGCGCTGCAGGTGACGTATAAGGGAGGATGTTCCGAGGTGGTTAACGTCCTTACCCCTACTTATTACAGCTTGACAAAGGCAACACACGGCTTGACAAATGTTGTCCGCATTTCTGTTGAAATACTTCCACACCGAAGAGCTGATTTTTTTTGTATTTTCACCAGGCATGTCAATGGCCATATTCCTCCCACGGACAACAGGTGTCTCCCCGGGTGCCTGACTTAAACAAACCACCTCACCATCAGAATCCTCCTTGTCAATTTCCTCCCCAGCGCCAGCAACACCCATATCCTCCTCATCCTGGTGTACTTCAACACTGACATCTTCAATCTGACTATCAGGAACTGGACTGCGGGTGCTCCTTCCAGCACTTGCAGGGGGCGTGCAAATGGTGGAAGGCGCATGCTCTTCACGTCCAATGTTGGGAAGGTCAGGCATCGCTAACTACACAATTGGACTCTCCTTGTGGATTTGTGATTTCGAAGAACGCACAGTTCTTTGCTGTGCTTTTGCCAGCTTGAGTCTTTTCATTTTTCTAGCGAGAGGCTGAGTGCTTCCATCCTCATGTGAAGCTGAACCACTAGCCATGAACATAGGCCAGGGCCTCAGCCGTTCCTTGCCACTCCGTGTGGTAAATGGCATATTGGCAAGTTTACGCTTCTCCTCCGACAATTTTATTTTAGATTTTTGAGTCCTTTTTTTACTGATATTTGGTGTTTTGGATTTTACATGCTCTGTACTATGACATTGGGCATCGGCCTTGGCAGACGACGTTGCTGGCATTTCATCGTCTCGGCCATGACTAGTGGCAGCAGCTTCAGCACGAGGTGGAAGTCGATCTTGATCTTTCCCTATTTTTGGAACCTCAACATTTTTGTTCTCCATATTTTAATAGGCACAACTAAAAGGCACCTCAGGTAAACAATGGAGATGGATGGATACTAGTATACTTATGGATGGACGAGCGACTGCCGACACAGAGGTAGCTACAGCCGTGGACTACCGTACTGTGTCTGCTGCTAATATAGACTGGATGATAATGAGATAAAATTAAAATATATATATATATCACACTAGTACTGCAGCCGGACAGGTATATATTATGTAATGACGGACCTGCTGGACACTGTCTGTCAGCACTGCAGACTCCTAAAGTAAGCTACTAGTATCAAGAAGATAGGAAAAAAAAAAAAACACGGGTAGGTGGTATACAATTATGGATGGTCGAGCGACTGCCGACACAAAGGTAGCTACAGCCGTGGACTACCGTACTGTGTCTGCTACTAATATAGACTGGATGATAATGAGATAAAATTAAAATATATATATATATCACACTAGTACTGCAGCCGGACAGGTATATATTATGTAATGACGGACCTGCTGGACACTGTCTGTCAGCACTGCAGACTCCTAAAGTAAGCTACTAGTATCAAGAAGATAGAAAAAAAAAAAAACCACGGGTAGGTGGTATACAATTATGGATGGACGAGCGACTGCCGACACAGAGGTAGCTACAGCCGTGGACTACCGTACTGTGTCTACTGCTAACATAGACTGGATGATAATGAGATAAAATTAAAATATATATATATATATCACACTAGTACTGCAGCCGGACAGGTATATATTATGTAATGACGGACCTGCTGGACACTGTCTGTCAGCACTGCAGACTCCTAAAGTAAGCTACTAGTATCAAGAAGATAGAAAGAAAAAAAAAACCACGGGTAGGTGGTATACAATTATGGATGGACGAGCGACTGCCGACACAGAGGTAGCTACAGCCGTGGACTACCGTACTGTGTCTGCTGCTAATATAGACTGGATGATAATGAGATAAAATTAAAATATATATATATATATATATATCACACTAGTACTGCAGCCGGACAGGTATATATTATGTAATGACGGACCTGCTGGACACTGTCTGTCAGACTCAGCACTGCAGACTCCTAAAGTAAGCTACTAGTATCAAGAAGATAGAAAAAAAAAAACCACGGGTAGGTGGTATACAATTATGGATGGACGAGCGACTGCCGACACAGAGGTAGCTACAGCCGTGGACTACCGTACTGTGTCTGCTGCTAATATAGACTGGATGATAATGAGATAAAATTAAAATATATATATATATATATATATATATATCACACTAGTACTGCAGCCGGACAGGTATATATTATGTAATGACGGACCTGCTGGACACTGTCTGCAGAATGCGTTTATAAAAACACCACACGACGAGTGTTTAACTTTTTCAGGCAGACAATCACAATATACTGGTGGTCAGCAGACAATCACAATACTGGTGGTCAGTGGTCACTGGTCAGTCACACTGGCAGTGGCACTCTGGCAGCAAAAGTGTGCACTGTACTTAAATGTACTCCTGCTATAACTGCTCCCCAGTCTCCCCCACAATTAAGCTGTGTGAGCAGTGAGCACTCAGCAGTCAGATAATGATATACAGTATATGATGCAGCACACTGGGCTGAGCACAGATATGGTATGTGTGACTGTGTCACACTGTGTATCGTTTTTTTTCAGGCAGAGAACGGATTAATTAAACTGGTGGCACTGGTCACTGGTCACACTATCAGCAGCAAGTAGTACTCCTCCTATATGCTCCCCAAAATTTGTGTCTCTCTCTAGTACTCTAGTCACTCTAAACGGAGAGGACGCCAGCCACGTCCTCTCCCTATCAATCTCAATGCACGTGTGAAAATGGCGGCGACGCGCGGCTCCTTATATAGAATCCGAGTCTCGCGATAGAATCCGAGCCTCGCGAGAATCCGACAGCGGGATGATGACGTTCGGGCGCGCTCGGGTTAACCGAGCAAGGCGGGAAGATCCGAGTCGCTCGGCCCCGTGTAAAAAAACCTGAAGTTCGGGCGGGTTCGGATTCCGAGGAACCGAACCCGCTCATCGTTAGTGGAAAGTACTACAGGTACGAGCTCCGAAATATAAACTCACACTTGACATTGTCACACTGTGACCCCGGTGCTGTAAAGTGTGTTGCCATTTTGCAGCATCACTTTACAGCACTGGGGGTCACAGTGCAGCACATGTGGGACCCGGCGCCTGGCAGCCCGCAGCGGAGCACCGATCACCGGCTCCTGGACTTGTATGTTTTTTTTTGGGTTTTTTATTTAGTTTTTATTTCGGACACACAGAGCTGATCATACTGCCTGGTCCCCGAACAGCTTTCTCTGCCAGGGGGCGGAGAAAGCTGGGCAAAAGTAGGGATGTCGCAGTGCTGCCCGGTGATTTCGCCAGCCTGAGCTGGTGAGATTATCACAGGGTGCACTGCAGTATTTTTTTTTTTTTTCTTTTTAGTAATGTCGACCATATCGCATTTCCCATTATAAGTATGAAAAATGCAATGTGGGTTACAAAAAAAAAATTACAATTATAGGGTTTGTAGCAGTTTTTGACGAAAACTGCTCCAAATGCCCTTTAATACATTCAGATGATACTAAAATTATGTGAAATGGGTGTGAAAACAGAAAACAACCTTTTTCACTTTTTTTTTTGTATAAAAATAATGTTAATAAATAGGCCTCTTAATTAGAGATGAGCGCCTGAAATTTTTCGGGTTTTGTGTTTTGGTTTTGGGTTCGGTTCCGCGGCCGTGTTTTGGGTTCGAACGCGTTTTGGCAAAACCTCACCGAATTTTTTTTGTCGGATTCGGGTGTGTTTTGGATTCGGGTGTTTTTTTCAAAAAACACTAAAAAACAGCTTAAATCACAGGTTCTCAAACTCGGTCCTCAGGACCCCACACAGTGCATGTTTTGCAGGTAACCCAGCAGGTGCACAGGTTTATTAATTACTCACTGACACATTTTAAAAGGTCCACAGGTGGAGTTAATTATTTCACTTGTGATTCTGAGGAGACCTGCAAAACATGCACTGTGTGGGGTCCTGAGGACCGAGTTTGAGAACCTCTGGCTTAAATCATAGAATTTGGGGGTCATTTTGATCCCAAAGTATTATTAACCTCAAAAACCATAATTTACACTCATTTTCAGTCTATTCTGAATACCTCACACCTCACAATATTATTTTTAGTCCTAAAATTTGCACCGAGGTCGCTGTGTGAGTAAGATAAGCGACCCTAGTGGCCGACACAAACACCGGGCCCATCTAGGAGTGGCACTGCAGTGTCACGCAGGATGTCCCTTCCAAAAAACCCTCCCCAAACAGCACATGACGCAAAGAAAAAAAGAGGCGCAATGAGGTAGCTGTGTGAGTAAGATTAGCGACCCTAGTGGCCGACACAAACACCGGGCCCATCTAGGAGTGGCACTGCAGTGTCACGCAGGATGTCCCTTCCAAAAAACCCTCCCCAAACAGCACATGACGCAAAGAAAAAAAGAGGCGCAATGAGGTAGCTGTGTGAGTAAGATTAGCGACCCTAGTGGCCGACACAAACACCGGGCCCATCTAGGAGTGGCACTGCAGTGTCACGCAGGATGTCCCTTCCAAAAAACCCTCCCCAAACAGCACATGACGCAAAGAAAAAAAGAGGCGCAATGAGGTAGCTGACTGTGTGAGTAAGATTAGCGACCCTAGTGGCCGACACAAACACCGGGCCCATTTAGGAGTGGCACTGCAGTGTCACGCAGGATGTCCCTTCCAAAAAACCCTCCGCAATAAGCACATGATGCAAAGAAAAAGAAAAGAAAAAAGAGGTGCAAGATGGAATTGTCCTTGGGCCCTCCCACCCACCCTTATGTTGTATAAACAAAACAGGACATGCACACTTTAACCAACCCATCATTTCAGTGACAGGGTCTGCCACACGACTGTGACTGATATGACGGGTTGGTTTGGACCCCCCCCAAAAAAGAAGCAATTAATCTCTCCTTGCACAAACTGGCTCTACAGAGGCAAGATGTCCACCTCATCATCACCCTCCGATATATCACCGTGTACATCCCCCTCCTCACAGATTATCAATTCGTCCCCACTGGAATCCACCATCTCAGCTCCCTGTGTACTTTGTGGAGGCAATTGCTGCTGGTCAATGTCTCCGCGGAGGAATTGATTATAATTCATTTTAATGAACATCATCTTCTCCACATTTTCTGGATGTAACCTCGTACGCCGATTGCTGACAAGGTGAGCGGCGGCACTAAACACTCTTTCGGAGTACACACTTGTGGGAGGGCAACTTAGGTAGAATAAAGCCAGTTTGTGCAAGGGCCTCCAAATTGCCTCTTTTTCCTGCCAGTATAAGTACGGACTGTGTGACGTGCCTACTTGGATGCGGTCACTCATATAATCCTCCACCATTCTATCAATGTTGAGAGAATCATATGCAGTGACAGTAGACGACATGTCCGTAATCGTTGTCAGGTCCTTCAGTCCGGACCAGATGTCAGCATCAGCAGTCGCTCCAGACTGCCCTGCATCACCGCCAGCGGGTGGGCTCGGAATTCTGAGCCTTTTCCTCGCACCCCCAGTTGCGGGAGAATGTGAAGGAGGAGATGTTGACAGGTCGCGTTCCGCTTGACTTGACAATTTTGTCACCAGCAGGTCTTTCAACCCCAGCAGACTTGTGTCTGCCGGAAAGAGAGATCCAAGGTAGGCTTTAAATCTAGGATCGAGCACGGTGGCCAAAATGTAGTGCTCTGATTTCAACAGATTGACCACCCGTGAATCCTTGTTAAGCGAATTAAGGGCTCCATCCACAAGTCCCACATGCCTAGCGGAATCGCTCCGTGTTAGCTCCTCCTTCAATGTCTCCAGCTTCTTCTGCAAAAGCCTGATGAGGGGAATGACCTGACTCAGGCTGGCAGTGTCTGAACTGACTTCACGTGTGGCAAGTTCAAAGGGCATCAGAACCTTGCACAACGTTGAAATCATTCTCCACTGCGCTTGAGACAGGTGCATTCCACCTACTATATCGTGCTCAATTGTATAGGCTTGAATGGCCTTTTGCTGCTCCTCCAACCTCTGAAGCATATAGAGGGTTGAATTCCACCTCGTTACCACTTCTTGCTTCAGATGATGGCAGGGCAGGTTCAGTAGTTTTTGGTGGTGCTCCAGTCTTCTGTACGTGGTGCCTGTACGCCGAAAGTGTCCCGCAATTCTTCTGGCCACCGACAGCATCTCTTGCACGCCCCTGTCGTTTTTTAAAAAATTCTGCACCACCAAATTCAAGGTATGTGCAAAACATGGGACGTGCTGGAATTTGCCCATATTTAATGCACACACAATATTGCTGGCGTTGTCCGATGCCACAAATCCACAGGAGAGTCCAATTGGGGTAAGCCATTCCGCGATGATCTTCCTCAGTTGCCGTAAGAGGTTTTCAGCTGTGTGCGTATTCTGGAAACCGGTGATACAAAGCGTAGCCTGCCTAGGAAAGAGTTGGCGTTTGCGAGATGCTGCTACTGGTGCCGCCGCTGCTGTTCTTGCGGCGGGAGTCCATACATCTACCCAGTGGGCTGTCACAGTCATATAGTCCTGACCCTGCCCTGCTCCACTTGTCCACTTGTCCACGTGTCCGTGGTTAAGTGGACATTGGGTACAGCTGCATTTTTTAGGACACTGGTGACTCTTTTTCTGAGGTCTGTGTACATTTTCGGTATCGCCTGCCTAGAGAAATGGAACCTAGATGGTATTTGGTACCGGGGACACAGTACCTCCAACAAGTCTCTAGTTGGCTCTGCAGTAATGATGGATACCGGAACCACGTTTCTCACCACCCAGGATGCCAAGGCCTCAGTTATCCGCTTTGCAGTAGGATGACTGCTGTGATATTTCATCTTCCTCGCAAAGGACTGTTGAACAGTCAATTGCTTACTGGAAGTAGTACAAGTGGGCTTACGACTTCCCCTCTGGGATGACCATCGACTCCCAGCGGCAACAACAGCAGCGCCAGCAGCAGTAGGCGTTACACGCAAGGATGCATCGGAGGAATCCCAGGCAGGAGAGGACTCGTCAGAATTGCCAGTGACATGGCCTGCAGGACTATTGGCATTCCTGGGGAAGGAGGAAATTGACACTGAGGGAGTTGGTGGGGTGGTTTGCGTGAGCTTGGTTACAAGAGGAAGGGATTTACTGGTCAGTGGACTGCTTCCGCTGTCACCCAAAGTTTTTGAACTTGTCACTGACTTATTATGAATGCGCTGCAGGTGACGTATAAGGGAGGATGTTCCGAGGTGGTTAACGTCCTTACCCCTACTTATTACAGCTTGACAAAGGGAACACACGGCTTGACACCTGTTGTCCGCATTTCTGGTGAAATACCTCCACACCGAAGAGCTGATTTTTTTGGTATTTTCACCTGGCATGTCAACGGCCATATTCCTCCTACGGACAACAGGTGTCTCCCCGGGTGCCTGACTTAAACAAACCACCTCACCATCAGAATCCTCCTGGTCAATTTCCTCCCCAGCGCCAGCAACACCCATATCCTCCTCATCCTGGTGTACTTCAACACTGACATCTTCAATCTGACTATCAGGAACTGGACTGCGGGTGCTCCTTCCAGCACTTGCAGGGGGCGTGCAAATGGTGGAAGGCGCATGCTCTTCACGTCCAGTGTTGGGAAGGTCAGGCATCGCAACCGACACAATTGGACTCTCCTTGTGGATTTGAGATTTCGAAGAATGCACAGTTCTTTGCTGTGCTGCTTTTGCCAGCTTGAGTCTTTTCATTTTTCTAGCGAGAGGCTGAGTGCTTCCATCCTCATGTGAAGCTGAACCACTAGCCATGAACATAGGCCAGGGCCTCAGCCGTTCCTTGCCACTCCGTGTCGTAAATGGCATATTGGCAAGTTTACGCTTCTCCTCCGACAATTTTATTTTAGGTTTTGGAGTCCTTTTTTTTCTGATATTTGGTGTTTTGGATTTGACATGCTCTGTACTATGACATTGGGCATCGGCCTTGGCAGACGACGTTGCTGGCATTTCATCGTCTCGGCCATGACTAGTGGCAGCAGCTTCAGCACGAGGTGGAATTGGATCTTGATCTTTCCCTAATTTTGGAACCTCAACATTTTTGTTCTCCATATTTTAATAGGCACAACTAAAAGGCACCTCAGGTAAACAATGGAGATGGATACTAGTATACAATTATCGACTGCCTGCCGAGTGCAGACACAGAGGTAGCCACAGCCGTGAACTACCGTACTGTACTGTGTCTGCTGCTAATATAGACTGGTTGATAAAGAGATAGTATACTCGTAACTAGTATGTATGTATAAAGAAAGAAAAAAAAACCACGGTTAGGTGGTATATACAATTATGGACGGGCTGCCGAGTGCCGACACAGAGGTAGCCACAGCCGTGAACTACCGCACTGTACTGTGTCTGCTGCTAATATAGACTGGTTGATAAAGAGATAGTATACTCGTAACTAGTATGTATGTATAAAGAAAGAAAAAAAAACCACGGTTAGGTGGTATATACAATTATGGACGGGCTGCCGAGTGCCGACACAGAGGTAGCCACAGCCGTGAACTACCGCACTGTACTGTGTCTGCTGCTAATATAGACTGGTTGATAAAGAGATAGTATACTCGTAACTAGTATGACTATAAAGAAAGAAAAAAAAACCACGGTTAGGTGGTATATACAATTATGGACGGGCTGCCGAGTGCCGACACAGAGGTAGCTACAGCCGTGAACTACCGCACTGTACTGTGTCTGCTGCTAATATATAGACTGGTTGATAAAGAGATAGTATACTCGTAACTAGTATGTATGTATAAAGAAAGAAAAAAAAAACACGGTTAGGTGGTATATACAATTATGGACGGGCTGCCGAGTGCCGACACAGAGGTAGCCACAGCCGTGAACTACCGCACTGTACTGTGTCTGCTGCTAATATAGACTGGTTGATAAAGAGATAGTATACTCGTAACTAGTATGTATGTATAAAGAAAGAAAAAAAAACCACGGTTAGGTGGTATATACAATTATGGACGGGCTGCCGAGTGCCGACACAGAGGTAGCCACAGCCGTGAACTACCGCACTGTACTGTGTCTGCTGCTAATATATAGACTGGTTGATAAAGAGATAGTATACTCGTAACTAGTATGTATGTATAAAGAAAGAAAAAAAAACCACGGTTAGGTGGTATATACAATTATGGACGGGCTGCCGAGTGCCGACACAGAGGTAGCCACAGCCGTGAACTACCGCACTGTACTGTGTCTGCTGCTAATATATAGACTGGTTGATAAAGAGATAGTATACTCGTAACTAGTATGTATGTATAAAGAAAGAAAAAAAAACCACGGTTAGGTGGTATATACAATTATGGACGGGCTGCCGAGTGCCGACACAGAGGTAGCCACAGCCGTGAACTACCGCACTGTACTGTGTCTGCTGCTAATATAGACTGGTTGATAAAGAGATAGTATACTCGTAACTAGTATGTATGTATAAAGAAAGAAAAAAAAACCACGGTTAGGTGGTATATACAATTATGGACGGGCTGCCGAGTGCCGACACAGAGGTAGCCACAGCCGTGAACTACCGCACTGTACTGTGTCTGCTGCTAATATATAGACTGGTTGATAAAGAGATAGTATACTCGTAACTAGTATGTATGTATAAAGAAAGAAAAAAAAACCACGGTTAGGTGGTATATACAATTATGGACGGGCTGCCGAGTGCCGACACAGAGGTAGCCACAGCCGTGAACTACCGCACTGTACTGTGTCTGCTGCTAATATATAGACTGGTTGATAAAGAGATAGTATACTCGTAACTAGTATGTATGTATAAAGAAAGAAAAAAAAAACACGGTTAGGTGGTATATACAATTATGGACGGGCTGCCGAGTGCCGACACAGAGGTAGCCACAGCCGTGAACTACCGCACTGTACTGTGTCTGCTGCTAATATAGACTGGTTGATAAAGAGATAGTATACTCGTAACTAGTATGTATGTATAAAGAAAGAAAGAAAACCACGGTTAGGTGGTATATACAATTATGGACGGGCTGCCGAGTGCCGACACAGAGGTAGCCACAGCCGTGAACTACCGCACTGTACTGTGTCTGCTGCTAATATAGACTGGTTGATAAAGAGATAGTATACTCGTAACTAGTATGACTATAAAGAAAGAAAAAAAAAACACGGTTAGGTGGTATATACAATTATGGACGGGCTGCCGAGTGCCGACACAGAGGTAGCCACAGCCGTGAACTACCGCACTGTACTGTGTCTGCTGCTAATATAGACTGGTTGATAAAGATATAGTATACTCGTAACTAGTATGTATGTATAAAGAAAGAAAAAAAAACCACGGTTAGGTGGTATATACAATTATGGACGGGCTGCCGAGTGCCGACACAGAGGTAGCCACAGCCGTGAACTACCGCACTGTACTGTGTCTGCTGCTAATATAGACTGGTTGATAAAGAGATAGTATACTCGTAACTAGTATGACTATAAAGAAAGAAAAAAAAACCACGGTTAGGTGGTATATACAATTATGGACGGGCTGCCGAGTGCCGACACAGAGGTAGCCACAGCCGTGAACTACCGCACTGTACTGTGTCTGCTGCTAATATAGACTGGTTGATAAAGAGATAGTATACTACTAATATTATATATACTGGTGGTCAGGTCACTGGTCACTAGTCACACTGGCAGTGGCACTCCTGCAGCAAAAGTGTGCACTGTTTAATTTTAATATAATATTATGTACTCCTGGCTCCTGCTATAACCTATAACTGGCACTGCAGTGCTCCCCAGTCTCCCCCACAATTATAAGCTGTGTGAGCTGAGCACAGTCAGATATATATATACATTGATGCAGCACACTGGGCTGAGCAGTGCACACAGATATGGTATGTGACTGAGTCACTGTGTGTATCGTTTTTTTCAGGCAGAGAACGGATATATTAAATAAAACAAACAACTGCACTGTCTGGTGGTCACTGTGGTCGTCAGTCACTAAACTCTGCACTCTCTTCTACAGTATCACAGCCTCAGGTCAATCTCTCTCTCTCTCTCTCAACCCTAATCTAAATGGAGAGGACGCCAGCCACGTCCTCTCCCTATCAATCTCAATGCACGTGTGAAAATGGCGGCGACGCGCGGCTCCTTATATAGAATCCGAGTCTCGCGAGAATCCGACAGCGTCATGATGACGTTCGGGCGCGCTCGGGTTAACCGAGCAAGGCGGGAGGATCCGAGTCTGCTCGGACCCGTGAAAAAAACATGAAGTTCGTGCGGGTTCGGATTCAGAGAAACCGAACCCGCTCATCTCTACTCTTAATACCTCCCCATAGAAGCATCATGGAGACTACGCACTGTTACTGTCCGGGGCGGCAGTAGCAGCACTCTCCAGGTTTCAATACCCCCAACCCGTTCACTGGCTGCTTTTTCCGTGTCGCACACAAGTACGGGGCAGCTTTAAGAAACATCTTATTGTGGTGACACCTCAGAAGAGGAGATTAAAGATTTACACCCAGGATTCTGCAGCCACTCTGCAAATCCTGTTACCGCAGTTCCTCGGAAAGATCATTGTATAAAATAAAAGGGCAGATAAATATTTACTAAGGGAGAAGCATCCAGATCAGTATAAATGATTCCTGCCATCATATATATGTGAGGCCAGCTGTGCATCACATTGAATCAGGACAGGACACAGGTAAGTGGGATCATCTGCAATACTCCGAGGGGGTCAGTGACCATTTATGGAACAATACTGAGACTATAGATAGGTAACAATTGGCAGTGACACTGAGACGCAGGGGTCTATTTATGAATCTGGGGTGAGGGATGCAGGATGTGTAGGAGACATGGCTGGTAGGAATTAGGACACATTTTGGCTACAATTCATAAATTGCTGCAAGTTTTGTGATATTTAGGTAATACATTAGGGTGGTCATTCCGAGTTGATCGCTAGCTGCCGATTTTTGCAGCGCAGCGGTCAGGTGAAAAAACTGCATTTCTGCGCATGCATATGGGCCGCAATGCGCATGCGCGTTGTACGAGTAGAAAGCCCATTGTGGTTGCGCACAGGTTGTAGCGAAGTTTTCAGTCGCACTGATGGCCGCAAGAAGATTGACAGGAAGGGGGCGTTTCTGGGTGTCAACTGACCGTTTTCAGGGAGTGTTCGCAAAAACGCAGGCGTGTCTGAAAAAACGCAGGCGTGGCTGGGCGTTCGCTGGGCGGGTGTATGACGTCAAATCCGGACATGAATAGGCTGAAGTGATCGCAAGCGCTGAGTAGGTTCAGAGCTGCTCTGAAACTGCACACACTGTTTTTGCAGATCTCGTCTGCACAAGCGTTCGCACTCCTGCTATGCTAAAATACACTCCCCAGTGGGCGGCGGCATAGCGTTTGCACGGCTGCTAAAACTAGCCAGTGAGCGATCAACTCGGAATGACCCCCTAAGTACAATAACATATGGGGGCTGCGGAAGGAAATTTATCATGGATTGCATATTGAATGCGATCTGGGCAGGATCTTACCGCCCAGTGGCGTAAGTTCATCCCAAACGCCCGGAGGCAATGCTTTGCATTCCTTATATTGATACATTGGGCAGCATCGCATCCCTCATAGAAACCTATTGGGGATGCGGCTGTGGTTAAGCATAGAGGGATCGCATCAGGTATCAGAGTATCGGGCAGTATGGATGGTGTAATGATTAGCATTACTGCCTCACAGCACTGAGGTCATGGGTTCCATTCCCACCATGGCGCTAACTGTGTGGAGTTTGTATATTCTCCCCGTACTTACGTGGGTTTCCTCCGGGTACTCCAGTTTCCTCCCACAATCCAAAAATATACTGGTAGGTTAATTGGATCCCAACAAAATTAACCCTAGAGTGAATGTGTGTGTGAGTACATGTGATAGGAATATAGATTGTAAGCTCCACTGGGACAGGGACTGATGTAAATGGCCAAATATTCTCTGTACAGCGCTGCGGAATATGTGTGCGCTATATAAATAACTGGTAATAATCAAATCTGCTAAGATCCCTCCTTTATATATACCAGGGATACTTAATATTTGTGGCTAACCCCCCAACATGTGTGTTTTCAGAGACTAAGGGATCTATTTATTAATATTATTTTTACTAAAATAATGTGAAAAGGGGGCGTTCTGTTTTCACATTATTTTAGTATCACCTGAATTTTTTCATGAAAAACTGCTCCAAACCCTTTAATTTACTTTGTTTTAGTAAGCCACATCGTATTCCCCATACTTATAATGGGAAATGTGATGTGGTCAAATTTACACAAAAAAAATACGGCAGTGTGCCCTGTGATAATCTCGCCAGCTCAGAGAAAGCTGCGCGGGAACCCGGCTGCAGTGATCAGCTGTGTGTGTCCGATGGACACACAAGCTGATCAAAGTGTAAAGAGTTTAAAAAAAAGTTAAAAAAAACCCCCCAAACACCATCCTCACCTGTCCAGGGAGCCGTTGTCTGCTGCTCCGGTGAGTGCTGCCGGGCCACCGCAGCGCACAGGATCCGGCACCTGGCAGCCCAGCAGGAGCAGCGCGGACCGGCTCCCTGAACTGGTAAGTACAGTATATTGATCTGCTATATTGGTCCGCATCGCGCGGGGATAGTCACTCACGACTGGGGGGCGCCGACTGGGTGGCGGCGGTAGCGGTGATATCGGCAGGGGCGGCACATGCGCAGCAGGACATTGGGGTATTTTTTCCGAAAAATACCTCGATGATGCTGCGGAGTGTCATTGCAAGGACAGAGCTTGACCGCAAGCTCTGTGCTTGCATGTGATAATTGATACATCCCTGCGATGTACTCAATTATCGCAGTGCGAGTTTTGGCGATTTTATCACCTGTCATCCGTATCCTGGAAGCGGATGGTGATAAATAGGCCCCTTAGCCACAAATATTATTTGATAGACGGGCCCCTAAATGAGAACCAGCGAGCTTCTGAGCCAAGAGCTGCACTCTACCCTGTAAGGTGAACAGTTACGGCCGTGGTGTGTCGGGATGTGACAGTCACATATTACATACTGAGGTCTTACTTGCTGCAAGGTAAGAGCCAGCTGATATCCCACATCTACAGTATGTCCCTGTGTCACTCCTTCACCTCACCCAGCAGTACTGTAAGGTAGTCAGGATGACCCCTCGCACCCCCTCCCCGAGCAAACAAAGGTCACACCCAGACATAATCACACCTCAGAAGAAGGGATTAGACATATTTACACCAGGAAGCCTCATACCTCAGTATATAGGGTAAGAAATGTTTGCATGAAACAGAAGGGCAGTCATCTATTTACTAAGGGAGAAACCCTCAGACACATAGAAATTCCTGTCTTCCTATGGTATGAGCGAGAGTTAGCTGTGCAGTCTATCACATGGGTGCCGGTACATGCATAATACACAGAGGGGCCCGGGTCCTTTGGGGGAATAGGATATAGGGGTTAGTGCTGCAAATAAGAAATGGGGGTCACTGACAGCCCAAATGGGGACTGTGGCTTGCAGCCATTTAATCACTAGCTAACGCCGTGCACATAAACTCAGCTCAGGAAAGTGATCACAGCTTGTTTTCTATGATAAATACCCTCAAAATGACATTCTGAACATTGGCGTTTCTATAATGGGTGCAGTGTGTGCGAGGCACACGGGCCCCCAGGTCCAGGGGGGCCCACCCCACACACACTGCACCCATTTGCTTAATACTTACCTCTCTGAAGTCCCCCGTCGAAGCCATCCCTTTTCGGTAGTGCAATAGAGTTTGAACACAAGGGTGAACAAACTCTGTTGCGCCTGCTGGTAACTCTGGAAAGATGGCACGGTGGCCATTTTTCCGGAGTTTCGCGCATGCGCATTAGCAAAATCTTCGGGAAAATGGCAGCCGCGCTGTGTTCTCTGAGGTTTGCGCATGCGCAATAGTGTCTGGTCTCAGACTCTATTGCCGCTGCCGCGGAGAAGGATGGCACCGCCGGGGGACTCCGGAGAGGCAAGTATTAAATGCTGTGCATCAGTCAGAGAGGAGGGGGCCCCTGAAGCAGAAGGCTGCACACGGGCATCCTCCTCTGTTAAAATGCCCCTGATTCCGAATCATTCCAAAACGCGTCAGTAAGGAAGGGAAATATCTGTGGGTTATCCACAAAAGATAACAAATAGACCCCTCTCCCTGAAGAGGAGCAGATCAGCCATAATACACAGCAGAAAGATGTTCTTCTGCAGTGTCTGCATGAAAGGCCCACTGGGGGTATGCAGAGGTAAGGGCTCATACTTAGGGGTGTGGTCAGTCAGCAGAGGGGGTGTGGCCAGCTGCCACAGGGGCTTGGCTATCCTCACGGGTCTTCAACCTCGACCCCCCAGCTGCTGTGGAATTATACATCCCAGCATGCCCTGCCTCAGTTTTAGCATGCCTTAATATATATATACTGTATGTGTGTGTGTGTGTATATATATATATATATATATATATATATATGGGAGAGTGAGCAAGTATGCAGCACAGAGGAGAAGGAGACAGCACAGGAGCACAGTCCTCTCCAACACAGCACCCCTGCACCTATGTTGTATTAAAAATCACTGGAACAACTTTTCTTCTACCTTTCTGCAGCAGAGCATTCTATTATATTGAGGAGGAACACATTCACACTGTATAATATAATGTATTGTCCTGCCTGGCTGTATGTAGTACACAGAGCTGCCGGAGGTGCTGTTATATATATTATATCTTCCCGTAGAATGCAGATCTTCCTCCTGGTGACCCTGGTGGCCGGAGTGCTGAGGCAGAGCCAATGCTGCAATCCCAATCCGAAAGGTATTGTATTTGTAATTTGTTTTTGGAAATCTTCAATGTGTTTGATTACATGATAAAGTTAGGTAGACGATGGACATTCAGTGCAAGTAATGTGAGAACCTGGGATTGCTGTGACTCTGATGGTGTCCATCTTATGAGAGCCTGAAGTAGCGAAAGAGAGACAGTGCTGTGGAACTACTCTACCCCGGATATGTGTGAGCTGCAAAGGGCTTGGGATATGAAGGCCCATTTACCTTTTGTGGCAACCACTCACTGGGGCGTGAGACAGATGGGTATATAGCATCAATAACTCCTGGGCAATAGTGCTGGATTTCATCTTATGTAGCGGTATGGCCTTCGGTTACCTGGTGGCATATTCTACTACCACTATGATGTATTGATGCCCACGAGCAGATTTTTCCACCAGCCCAATCAGATCCATACCAATCCTAAGGTATACAAATGACAGGGAGGGGGAACCAAGGGTGCCTGGCTGGGGTGCCGTCTTCTGACACACCGGGCATTCATGACAATATTTTTTTACTGCTGTGTGAATGCCTGGCCAAAAAAAAAATCACAACTGTACACACCGGAGAATTTTCTCCTCCCCCAAATGGCCACCCCACAGGTGTGTATGAGCTGCCCTCAACACCAACTGCTTGTGTTTCTGGAGAACCCACAATTACTCTAGAAAAAAATGACCCTGCAAAAATGTTATACGATGTAACAAATCATTTTTCAATGCAAAGTACTGTACATTCTGTTGGTAAGGCAGTGATTATTTTACCATTCACTTCTACAACATTTTCAAATGTTTTGTCAAGTTCCCATAATTCTGTTGGTCTTGACCAAAGTCCTGTAAAGACACTTCCTTGCCGATGGGAGTCCACTGTGCCTCAATCTCACTCCCCTCCTGATGCTCACTGGCCAAGGAGGGTGTTAAAGTTACCAAGCTTTGTCCCAAGCTTGCCTCTTGGGACACCTCTGCCTCTGACCTGCTGTCATCATGCGGAGCAACCACCTCTTGTAGTAATGGAAAATCCTACCCTAAAATCAATGGGTAGGGTGGTCTGGTGGCTACCACCTTCAAAGACTGCTCTTTTTTCATTACCGGTAGGTGCACTCAGGTGCATTCTTCTACATCCCCAGGTATACATATAATTTTCACCAGGGGGGGGGGGTGAGTGGGGTAGAACCTGGTCAGCACCTGTGGAACCAGGGTAGTAGAGATGACAGTTAATTCACTGCTGATATCAACTAAGGCCCAGATCTACTGGCCCTTCACCTGCACCATCAAACGGAACAAGATGGTTTCCGACGGGAAAATGCTTCCAACCGCCAGGCTGACCTGAGTTCTGGGCTTAGGTACTGGCTGAAACCCCTGCTTGGCTTTATTCAATTTCCCAAGAGTCAAATGCCATTCAATCACCACAACTAACTCCTCAAATGTTTGAGGATCAGCCTGTATGGCCCACTGCACCAAGCGCCATAATACTCACACAGAGTGGTCCAAAAACATCTCCACTATACACTGAGCCAAGCTTTTATCCGGCTGCAACCATGCTTTACATACAGTAGCCTGACTAATTTGGCCAACTGGACCCTTGGAGGCTCAGACGGGTTCAGCTGTCATTCCTGAAACTCCTAAGCCTTGCTGGGCCCCATCACTCCAACCCTGTTGAGAATTGCCTTTTTAAGGCGTGGATAGAATTTCCTAAGTCACAGTCAAATCAACATATGCTCTTAGGTTTCACATTGAGACAGGGAGCAAGTCTAGCAGCCCACTCCTCCTTGGGCCATTTTAAACGTGCAGCAGTACACTCAAAGGTGCATAGAAAAGCTTAAATGTCATCAGATGGGGTAAGCTTCTGTAAAACCTCTCGCTCATGTCCACCTTTCCTCATTTCAGTTAATTCCACATGTAACAACAGAATTTGATTCTGCTGATCCTGAATCAGAGTTTGTTGTCCATGCACCTATGCTTGCTGACCTGCTGCTAGTTCAGCAGATCAGCAAGCTGCTGCTAGTTCAGCAAAACTTTTGAGCAACTTCTCCATTTCTCACTGCTTTATCCCTTTATGGACAACATGGAAGGCTTTATAAATTCTCTTTGGTATGTAAGTTTAAACTAGAGCAAATTAACACCACATTATCTGCGTACAGTTTCATCTCACGGGCCACTTTGCCATAGATAAACATATAAACAATGTATCTAGCTTTCCAGCCACTTGCGTAAAAAAACAATATTGCATAAGCTGTGAAAACAACTGCCAGGTTACTTAGCTGTATTCTGGGTTCCGTTTGCCGTGTAGCAACATGCAGCAATGTGTCCCTGTTCGGGTGCCAAATGTGAAAAGGATCACATACTGGATTAAAAGGTTCAAGCCATACTTGCCTACTCTCCCGGAATGGCCGGGAGCCTCCCGAAAATCGGGTGACCCTCCCGGCCCCCCGGAAGAGCAGGCAAGTCTCCCGGAATCAGGGGTCCCCCTGCCCGTCCGCCCACTTAGTATGTAAAGTGGGCGGTCCGGGCAGTTGATGACGCGATTCTTTCTGAATCGCGTCATCATAGCCACGCCCCCTGCAGTGTAATGCCGGGGATCGCGGCATTACAGAGTGGGGGCGTGGCTTAAAGGATGTGGCATGGTAACTCTGCCCCCATCCCACCCCTGCTCCACCCCCGTCCCGCCTCCGGTCCACCTCCTCCCCACGTCACAGCCCTCCCCTGCCCCCCTGCTGAGCCGACCTGGCCGCTCTCTCCCGCAGAGAACAGCCAGAATGTCGGCATGTATGGTTGAAGCAGTACCTTTATTCTGTGCTGGGTGGCCCCAGTATGCAATTTTATCCTTAGCAGTTTTTGCTAATTTAGAATAACCCCCTCTGTCCTTATTGTTTACTCCACTGGTTCTTCTGTCTGTTGACCACACACGATAACATGTAAATGTGTACGATTCAGTAAATAGCACCTTATATAGTGGTTTAATATCTTTAGTCAAGTATAAGTGGGAACCAGTGCGCCCGTCCAGCGGCCTCTTTCCTGTAGGCTATATAAATTGGTAGACACAGTAGATGCTTGTGACCATTACATTGTTATGCTGTATAATAACCTCTTTCACCTTCTTTCAGGCATTAATTTAGCCAGGGGTGGACAGGCCACTCAGAGCTCTCTCTATGATTATCGCATAAAGGGTTACGCCACAAATGCCATTGATGGCAATAGAGATGGGGATTTTAACAAAGTATCATGCACTCACACCGAACTTGAGAAGAATCCCTGGTGGAATCTAGATCTCAGGAAAAGCTATAAGATTGGAACCATTATAGTGGCAAATCGGCAGGAATGCTGCGCTGACCGCCTTGTGGGGGCCGAGGTCCGTGTTGGGAACTCTCCAAACAACAACAATCCTGTGTGAGTATCAATAGGAACAATCACATTATTAAAACCAAGCATATGCCGGGGCACTTCAGTGTCCCCCCCCCCCCACTCTGCCCGCCCCCTCTCTACTGCTCCTCCCCACCCATATTTCTGCTACTCTGCCCTACCCCCAGCTTTTCTCCCTCAGCGCTGAGAACCCCCGTAACCACTTTTTTTAATTGGATACCTCAGGTAGCAGGAGCTCGCATACCCGCGGTAATGCAAAATTGGGCGTGAGGTACGCAAGGTTTTTTACATCGCTAAACCTCAAGCCCAGTTGAATTCCCCCTAAGAACTGAATTTGATTTCCAAGAACTTGTAACCCAGGGCCTAAGAGGACATGCTCTGAGCCAAAGCAATCCCTCGCTCCTGCATTATTCTGTCACAGGGCTGGCTGTAGCGATGGGTGCCAACTGCCAGGACAGAAGAAAGCAGCAGACGTGGGGGAATCGGTAAACCTGCCAAGTCACTACCCGGGTAATCTAGGTGGCATAACCAAGAATGAGCGGCATCTGTCGGCAGGTTACATTAGTATCAAGGGGAATTCTCATGTACAGACAGCTGCTGATATTGACTGCCACTGATTAGGAACAGGTGAAGCCGTGCTAAATTGGCGAATGAAGCTGGAATGGTGGTTCTCATTAATGCTAGTTAAATGTAACCCCCCCCCGGATGCCAGGCAGAAGAGATCTAACTGAGCAGCAGGTGCTAACAGAAAATGGCTGCCCCCATGGCAGCACTACCACTACCACTGCAACAAAAACATTGATGGTTGCAAACCATCGCAATGCGATGTCCATCCCTAGTGCAGCTTTCTCTATCTGCCTCGCAGCCTGCACCCAGACAGTGAATGAATGTCACCATGCCGATTGGTGGATGGCTGGGGTTATCCTCCAATCCGAGTGCAGCATTCTCTACCTGCCTCCCTGCCTGTAGCCAGACAGTGACTTGTTGTCAACATGCTGATTGGTTGATAGCTGGTATTATCCTCCAATCCGAGTGCAGCATTCCCTACCTGACTCCCAGCCTGTAGCCAGGCAGTAAATGGATGTCAGCATGCTGATTGGTTGATAGCTGGTATTATCCTCCAATCCGAGTGTAGCATTCTCTACCTGCCTACCTGCCTGTAGCCAGACAGTGAATTGTTGTCAACATGCTGATTGGTTGATAGCTGGTATTATCCTCCAATCAGAGGGCAGCATTCTCTACCTGCCTCCCAGCCTGTAGCCAGACAGGAGATGGTTGTCAGCATGCTGATTGGTGGATGACTGGGGCTATCCACCAGTGCTGACAGCCACTCACTGTATGAAGCATGCAGAGACACGGTGCAGGACCGCAGGAGGTGTAAGTTATGATTTTTTAAATGTATTCCCGTGAATGGTAGGGGTGTGGCTCATAGGGTCGACCACACTTAAGTCGACAGTCATTAGGTCGACCACTATTGATCGACAGTGACTAGGTCGACACCTGAAATAGGTTGACATGGTCTTTAGGTCGACATGAGGTTTTTTAAAACATGGTGTCGTTTACTTCGTAAAGTGACGGGGAATCCCAATTAGTGCACCGTGTCCCCTCGCATGGCTCGCGGCTTTGGGCAAGGTGTCTCGCTCTGCTACCACTGCGCTCGGCACAGGTTACTATTCACAATCGTAGTCCACGTGGATCGTAAAGTATGAAAACTTTAAAAAAATGTAGAAGAAAAAATGTGAAAAACTCATGTCTACCTTTTTCCATGTCGACCTAGTTCATATCGACCTAATGCATGTCGACCACTAGCGGTCGACCTTATGACTGTTGACCTAAGTGTGGTCGACCTAGAGACTGGATACTGAATGGTAGATAGGGACCTTAGGGGGTCATTCCGACCCGATCACTCGCTGCAGTTTGTTGCAGCACAGCAATCAGGTCAGAACTGCGCATGCGCCGGCGCTGCAGTGCGTCGGCGCATGGCAGCTTTCACTACCTAGCCATTGCCTCTGAGACAAAGGCGGTCGCTTGGCGGGAGGGGGCTGAACGGTGGCGTTAAGCTGCCGTTTAGGGGGAGCGGGCCGTGGCGGCTGCACGATGTCTCACGCGGCCGCCGCGGCCAGCGGGAGTGACGAGCAACTCCCGGCCAGCCGTAGGAGCTGCGCTGGCCGGGAGTTACTCCTCAAATACAAAGGCATTGCCGCTGTGCGATGCTTTTGTATTTGTGTGGGGGGGCCGGACTGAGATGCGGGGCGGACTAGCCCTGTGCTGGGCGTCCCCCCGCATGTTTGAGTGCCTGATCGTAGCTCTGCTAAATTTAGCACAGCTACGATCAACTCGGAATGACCCCCCTTTGTACATTGCTTTGCCCAGAGCTTACAAGGCAGGTAGGATGCCCCTGAGAGCAGGTAAGATACCCCTGAGAGCAGGTAATATACCCCTGATAGCAGGTAAGATACCCCTGAGAGCAGGTAAGATACCCCTGAGAGCAGGTAAGATACCCCTGAGAGCAGGTAAGATGCCCCTGAGAGCAGGTAAGATACCCCTGACAGCAGGTAAGATACCCCTGAGAGCAGGTACAGCAGCATTGGACAATCAGCCAGGTGCATCCAGACACCCCCTGATGCAGCTCTGTCACAGTATCAGGGACCCACTTTTATCAGTCCCTCCTAGAGGACACACTGGTGTCTGGAGCACAGATTCTCTCAGGGCAGTCACAATGTGACAAGTTGGCTGGGACTCTTAGTTCCACACAGGCAGATCAGTAGAATACAGTCTACAGAATACAGCACAGGATTTCTTCAGCACTTGTTCTCTGCAACAGCACAATGGTGACGCTCCTTCATTCTGGAGTGTGCCTCACCTCTGCCCTCTCTGTCCCTCTCCTCACCTCTGCCCTCTGTCTCTCTCCTCACCTCTGCCCTCTCTGCCTCTCTCCTCACCTCTGCCCTCTCTGTTTTTCTCCTCACCTCTGCCTTATCTGTCTCTCTCCTCACCTCTGCCCTCTCTGTCTCTCTCCTCACCTCTGCCCTCTTTGTTTCTCTCCTCACCTCTGCCCTCTCTGTCTCTCTCCTCACCTCTGCCCTCTCTGTCTCTCTCCTCACCTCTGCCCTCTCTGTCTCTCTCCTCACCTCTGCCCTCTCTGTCTCTCTCCTCACCTCTGCCCTCTCTGTTTTTCTCCTCACCTCTGCCCTCTGTTTTTCTCCTCACCTCTGCCTTCTCTGTCTCTCTCCTCACCTCTGCCCTCTCTGTCTCTCTCCTCACCTCTGCCCTCTCTGTTTTTCTCCTCACCTCTGCCCTCTCTGTTTTTCTCCTCACCTCTGCCCTCTCTGTTTTTCTCCTCACCTCTGCCTTATCTGTCTCTCTCCTCACCTCTGCCCTCTCTGTCTCCTCACCTCTGCCCTCTCTGTCTCTCTCCTCACCTCTGCCTTCTCTTTCTCTCTCCTCACCTCTCCCCTCTCTGTCTCTCTCCTCACCTCTGCCTTCTCTGTCTCTCTCCTCACCTCTGCCCTCTTTTGTTCTCTCCTCACCTCTGCCCTCTCTGTCTCTCTCCTCACCTCTCTTTCTTTCTCCTCCACTCTGATGTGCTCTTCACCTCTGCCCTCATTCATACCTCCCAACTGTCCCGATTTTCGCGGGACAGTCCCGTTTTTTGTGGACTGTCCCGCTGTCCCACCCGGGCCGCAGTGTCCCGCGGTGGGGGGGTCAGTTGGGAGGCTCTGTCAATCGCAGAGCAGCGGTGAATAGACGCTGTGCGCATGCGCACAGCGTCTATTCAGTGGAGTCAGAGGGAGAGGGAGCATGCCAGCGGCTCACAGAGCGCTGGGCATGCCCCCTCAGTGACGAAAACGGGGGCGTGGCTCGCGGTCGCGGGTCCTCCCACGAAGCCACGCCCCTTTTCATAGACCACTCCCCTTTTTCGGGAGCGCGCGCGGCTTCGCCGCGCAAGTGTCCCGCTCCACAAAACACTAAAGTTGGGAGGTATGCTCATTGTTTCTCTCCTGTATTCTGGAGCGCTCCTCACCTCTGCCCTCTCCGCTCTGGAGCTGTCGTCACCTCTGCTCTCTCTGCTCTGGAGCTCTCCTCACCTCTGCCCTCTCTGTCTCTCTCCTCCACTCTGGAGCACTCCTCACCTCTGCCCTCTACTCCGCTTTGAAGCACTCCTCACCTCTGCCCTCTCCGCTCTGGAGCTCTCCTTACCTCTGCCCTCTCCTCCGCTCTGGAGCTCTCCTCACCTCTGCCCTCTCCTCCGCTCTGGAGCTCTCCTCACCCCTGCCCTCTCCTCCGCTCTGGAGCTCTCCCCACCTCTGCCCTCTCCTCCGCTTTGGAGCACTCCTCACCTTTGCCCTCTCCTCCGCTTTGGAGCACTCCTCACCTCTGCCCTCTCCTCTGCTCTTGAGCACTCCTCACTTCTGCCCTCTCCACTCTGGAGCACTCCTCTTCTCTACCCTCTCCCCTGCTCTGGAGCACTCCTCACCTCTGCCCTCTCCTCCACTCTGGAGCTCTCCTCATCTCTGCCCTCTTCTCTGGAGCACTCCTCACCTCTGCCCTCTCCACCGCTCTGGAGCACTTCTCACCTCTGCCCTCTCCACCGCTCAGGAGCACTTCTCACCTCTGCCCTCTCCTCCACTCTGGAGCACTACTGACATTTGCCCTCTCCTCCGCTCTGGAGCACTCCTCACCTCTGCCCTCTCTGCCTTTCTCCCCCAATCTGGAGCACTCCTCACCTCTGCCCTCTCCTCCTCTCTGGAGTTCTTCTTACCTCTGCCCTCTCCTCTGCTCTCGAGCACTCCTCACCTCTGCCCTCTCCACTTTGGAGCACTCCTCACCTCTGCCCTCTCCTCCACTCTGGAGCACTCCTCACCTTTGCCCACTCCGCTCTGGAGCTCTCCTCACCTCTGCCCTCTCCTCCGCTCTGGAGCACTCCTCACCTCTGCCCTCTTTGCTCTGGAGCACTCCTCACCTCTGCTCCTTCGCTCTGCAGCACTCCTCACCTCTGCCCTCTCCTCCACTCTGGAGCACTCCATACCTCTGCCCTCTCCGCTCTGGAGCACTCCTCACCTCTGCCCTCTCCTCCGCTCTGGAGCTCTACTCACCCCTGCCCTCTCCTCCGCTCTCCCTACCTCTGCCCTCTCCTCCGCTTTGCAGCACTCCTCACCTCTGCCCTCTCCTCTGCTCTGGAGCACTTCTCACTTCTGCCCTCTCCACTCTGGAGCACTCCTCACCTCTGCCCTATCCTCCACTCTGGAGATCTCCTCATCTCTGCCCTCTCCTCTGGAGCACTCCTCACCTCTGCCCTCTCCACCGCTCTGGAGCACTCCTCACCTCTGCCCTCTCCTCCACTCTGGAGCACTCCTGGCATTTGCCCTCTCCTCCGCTCTGGAGCACTCCTCACCTCTACCTTCTCCTCTCTGGAGCGCTCCTCATCTCTGCCCTCTCTGCCTTTCTCCCCCAATCTGGAGCACTCCTCACCTCTGCCCTCTCCTCCTCTCTGGAGCTCTCCTTACTTCTGCCCTCTCCTCTGCTCTGGAGCACTCCTCACCTCTGCCCTCTCCACTTTGGAGCACTCCTCACCTCTGCCCTCTCCTCCGCTTTGGAGCACTCCTCACCTCTGCCCACTCCGCTCTGGAGCTCTCCTTACCTCTGCCCTCTCCTCCGCTCTGCAGCACTCCTCACCTCTGCCCACTCCGCTCTGGAGCTCTCCTCACCTCTGCCCTCTCCTCCGCTCTGCAGCACTCCTCACCTCTGCCCTCTCCTCCGCTATGGAGCTCTCCTCACCTCTGCCCTCTCCTCTGCTCTGGAGCTCTCCTCACCTCTGCCCTCTCCTCCGCTCTGGAGCACTCCTCACTTCTGCCCTCTCCTCCGCTCTGGAGCTCTCCCCACCTCTGCCCTCTCCTCCGCTTTGGAGCACTCCTCACCTCTGCCCTCTCCTCCGCTTTGGAGCACTCTCACCTCTGTCCTCTCCTCCGCTTTGGAGCACTCCTCACTTCTGCCCTCTCCACTCTGGAGCACTCCTCACCTCAGCCCTCTCCGCTCTGGAGCTCTCCTCACCTCTGCCCTCTCCTCCGCTCTGGAGCTCTCCTCACCTCTGTCCTCTCTGCTCTGGAGCACTCCTCACCTCTGCTCCCTTCGCTCTGCAGCACTCCTCACCTCTGCCCTCTCCACCGCTCTGGAGCACTCCTCACCTCTGCCCTCTCCTCCACTCTGGAGCTCTCCTCATCTCTGCCCTCTTCTCTGGAGCACTCCTCACCTCTGCCCTCTCCTCCACTCTGGAGCACTCCTGACATTTGCCCTCTCCTCCGCTCTGGAGCACTCCTCACCTCTGCTCTCTCTGCCTTTCTCCCCCAATCTGGAGCACTCCTCACCTCTGCCCTCTCCTCCTCTCTGGAGCTCTTCTAACCTCTGCCCTCTCCTCTGCTCTCGAGCACTCCTCACCTCTGCCCTCTCCACTTTGGAGCTCTCCTCACCTCTGCCCTCTCCTCCGCTTTGGAGCACTTCTCACCTCTGCCCTCTCTGTCTCTCTCCTCCACTCTGGAGCACTCCTCACCTTTGCCCACTCCGCTCTGGAGCTCTCCTCACCTCTGCCCTCTCCTCCGCTCTGGAGCACTCCTCACCTCTGCCCTCTTTGCTCTGGAGCACTCCTCACCTCTGCTCCTTCGCTCTGCAGCACTCCTCACCTCTGCCCTCTCCTCCGCTCTGGAGCACTCCACACCTCTGCCCTCTCCGCTCTGGAGCACTCCTCACCTCTGCCCTCTCCTCCGCTCTGGAGCTCTACTCACCCCTGCCCTCTCCTCCACTCTGGAGCTCTCCCTACCTCTGCCCTCTCCTCCGCTTTGGAGCACTCCTCACCTTTGCCCTCTCCTCCGCTTTGGAGCACTCCTCACCTCTGCCCTCTCCTCTGCTCAGGAGCACTCCTCACTTCTGCCCTCTCCACTCTGGAGCACTCCTCACCTCTGCCCTATCCTCTGCTCTGGAGATCTCCTCATCTCTGCCCTCTCCTCTGGAGCACTCCTCACCTCTGCCCTCTCCACCGCTCTGGAGCACTCCTCACCTCTGCCCTCTCCTCCACTCTGGAGCACTCCTGACATTTGCCCTCTCCTCCGCTCTGGAGCACTCCTCACCTCTACCCTCTCCTCTCTGGAGCGCTCCTCATCTCTGCCCTCTCTGCCTTTCTCCCCCAATCTTGAGCACTCCTCACCTCTGCCCTCTCCTCCTCTCTGGAGCTCTCCTTACTTCTGCCCTCTCCTCTGCTCTGGAGCACTCCTCACCTCTGCCCTCTCCACTTTGGAGCACTCCTCACCTCTGCCCTCTCCTCCGCTTTGGAGCACTCCTCACCTCTGCCCTCTCTGTCTCTCTCCTCCACTCTGGAGCACTCCTCACCTCTGCCCACTCCGCTCTGGAGCTCTCCTCACCTCTGCCCTCTCCTCCAGTCTGCAGCACTCCTCACCTCTGCCCTCTCCTCCGCTATGGAGCTCTCCTCACCTCTGCCCTCTCCTCTGCTCTGGAGCTCTCCTCACCTCTGCCCTCTCCTCCGCTCTGGAGCACTCCTCACTTCTGCCCTCTCCTCCGCTCTGGAGCTCTCCCCACCTCTGCCCTCTCCTCCGCTTTGGAGCATTCCTCACCTCTGCCCTCTCCTCCGCTTTGGAGCACTCCTCACCTCTGTCCTCTCCTCCGCTTTGGAGCACTCCTCACTTCTGCCCTCTCCACTCTGGAGCACTCCGCACCTCTGCCCTCTCCGCTCTGGAGCTCTCCTCACCTCTGCCCTCTCCTCCGCTCTGGAGCTCTCCTCACCTCTGCCCTCTCCTCCGCTCTGGAGCTCTCCTCACCTCTGCCCTCTCCTCCGCTCTGGAGCTCTCCTCACCTCTGCCCTCTCTGCTCTGGAGCACTCCTCACCTCTGCTCCCTTCGCTCTGCAGCACTCCTCACCTCTGCCCTCTCCTCCGCTATGGAGCTCTCCCCACCTCTGCCCTCTCCTCCGCTCTGGAGCTCTCCTCACCTCTGCCCTCTCCTCCACTCTGGAGCAGTCCTCACTTCTGCCCTCTCCTCTGCTCTGGAGCTCTCCCCACCTCTGCTCTCTCCTCCGCTTTGTAGAACTCCTCAGCTCTGCACTCTCCTCCGCTTTGGAGCACTCCTCACCTCTGCCCTCTCCTCCGCTTTGGAGCACTCCTCACTTCTGCCCTCTCCACTCTGGAGCACTCCTCACCTCTATCCTCTCCGCTCTGGAGCACTCCTCACCTCTGCCCTCTCCTCCACTCTGGAGCTCTCCTCATCTCTGCCCTCTGCTCTGGAGCCCTCCTCACCTCTGCTCTCTCCACTGCTCAGGAGCACTCCTCACCTCTGCCCTCTCCTCCACTCTGGAGCACTCCTGACATTTGCCCTCTCCTCCGCTCTGGAGCACTCCTCACCTCTGCCCTGTCCTCTGCTCTGGAGCACTCCTCTCCTCTACCCTCTCCTCTCTGGAGCGCTCCTCATCTCTGCCCTCTCTGTCTTTCTCCCCCAATCTGGAGCACTCCTCACCTCTGCCCTCTCCTCCGCTCTGGAGCTCTCCTTACCTCTGCCCTCTCCTCTGCTCTGGAGCACTCCTCACTTTGGAGCACTCCTTGCCCTCTCCTCCGCTTTGGAGCACTCCTCACCTCTGCCCTCTCTGTCTCTCTCCTCCCCTCTGGAGCACTCCTCACCTCTGCCCTCTCCGCTCTGGAGCACTCAACTCTGTCCTCCCCTCCGCTCTGGAGCTCTCCTCACCTCTGCTCTCTCTGCGCTGGAGCACTCCTCACCTCTGCCCTCTTCGCTCTGGAGCACTCCTCACCTCTGTCCTCTCCTCCGCTATGGAGCACTCCTCACCTCTGTCCTCTCCTCCGCTCTGGAGCTCTCTTCACTTCTGCCCTCTCCTCCGCTCTGGAGCACTCCTCACCTCTGCCCTCTCCTCCGCTATGGAGCTCTCCCCACCTCTGCCCTCTCCTCCGCTTTGGAGCACTCCTCACCTCTGCCCTCTCCTCTGCTTTAGAGCACTCCTCACCTCTGCCCTCTCCTCTGCTCTGGAGCACTCCTCACCTCTGCCCTCTCCTCTACTCTTGAGCACTCCTCATCTCTGCCTCCTCTTCCGCTCTGGAACACTCCTACCTCTGCCCTCTTCTCCGCTCTGAGGCACTTCTCACCTCTGCCCTCTCCTCCGCTGTGGAGTGCACTTCACCTTGGGTTGGGCAAAGCTGGTAAGCGTTCCCAAAAATGTCCTACCCATTATCTGGGAGTCTTCCAATGCAGATTTCTTGACCCGAGCTGAGCAGTTCCGGCAGTCATCTGGGTAAGCTTCAGATGTTGCATGATGGTGAGCCACTTGGATCGCAATTGCTGACAGGAGGCATCTCTTTACACATTGCAGCTGCATCTTTGGACGTCTTCTGCACCCATTTGTGAATCACGGCCAAGCTCCGCTGATAGGCCAGGACCTTTCTTCACTATCCAGCCCACTGGGCTCCTGGGAAAGGCAACCTGTCTACCCATTGTTACAGCAGTCCTCTTTCTGTAGCCTGCATTCTCTGTGTGAGAGTAAAGTTCATTTTCAGACCCTCCAGTCTCCTTCCATTGGTAGAAAATACTCAGCTCCTGGGCTTCCCCCTTTATATATGATTGTCGCCACCTATGTTGAAAAACCTTTCTCATCAACTAACTAGTTCAACACAGGTTTCACTAACCTTGGTAGGTTCTCTGGGTTCATCAGCCGAGTTGTCCGTTTATGGTTTCCACTTCAGATTTGCTAATGAAGGTGGAGGTATGCGAGTACAGGACCAGTCTCAAGTATGGCGTTCAAGGCGTCAATGAGGTCATTTTTATTGTAATGACATAAAGTTATGTTGAGCAAAGGAACACTGCCCGCAGGATGGGTTCACCACAATCTTAGTACTGTATATGTAAATTACAGAGAGCAAGCGTAATCACCTCTTTAAGTACCAGAGATTATAACTCTAATGCAATTCTCTATATCAATGTTCCTGAAATATAGTTCCGGTATACCTGAGATCAGTGTTTAAGGTTCCACTATAAGGGGGTGTAGTATGTTTTGCCAGCGGTCGGGTTCCCGGCGCCCAGAATACCGGCGCAGAGATCCCGACCGCTGGCATGCCGACATCGGGGCAAGTGCAAATGAGCCCCTTGCGGGCTTGCTGCGCTCACCATGCATATATTCATGTGTGTACATATATGTATAAATATATATATATATATCTATGCGTGAGTTAAATTAAATTGTTAAAATATTAGAGATTTCATTTTCACAAAACAGTTTTTCACCAAAAATAGCAATGACAACTTTCAGACTTTTAATAGTCCATTCACTTTTACAGATATAACATATAGTTTTCACCCATTATTTAAAGCGTTTCGTCTTAGGCGTCTTCTTCAGGGGTGTTAATTTTCTTTATATTTTCAGATTTTTTAATGATATAAATGATTTCCATTCATTGCTGACTGGTGCAGGTTATGCACCTAATGTAGTAGTAAACAATTTTGCTGAGATAATAGCACTGTTCCTTTAAAATTAAAGATTGTTTTTTATATTTCTATAGTAGTCTTATTTGAATTCCACCGACAGAATGATTTGTAATCTGAGTTCGTACTGTGGATTCTTAAAGACTTAAAATCTGGCTTTTAACTTTAGAAAACAGTTTTGAAATTCTCTGTATGAAAATCCCAAACTCTTCTGAGTACCAGCAATATTGCAGCAGCTCTGTTCAGTCTGGAGTACGCTGGGGCTCCCTTGGCAGGTCACCGTCCATTCTGGCCGCACACTCTCGACTGCAGCCCTCTACAACCAGCTGCTTGGTCAGAGCCGGCCCTAATCAATATGATGCCCTAGACAAGATTTTGTCTGGTGCCCCCTAACACCGCTGCTAGTTCCGCCTCTGATCCTGCACCACTTTCCCATCACCATCACCCCTCAGTCATAGTAGTCTTCATTTTGGTACTCCTACCACCTATATTTTTAATAGGAACAGTGCGCACATTTGGTTTGCAGCCCAAAAAGAGGTGTGTTCTTTTGGGAAGGGGCGTGGCCACACAATAGTACCCCCAATTTAAATTATGCCACACAGTAGTGCAACTTTATTCACATTATATCATGCGATAGTGTCCCTTCTTCATGTTACATCACACAGTATTACCACTTTACCTTATATACATTACTAATCACAGTAGTGCCCCTTATTTACATTACACCACAACATATTGCTCTTTATTCACATTAGACCACACAGTAGTGCCCTTTCTATATGTTACGCCACACAGTAGTGGACCTTATACACATAATGCCATACATTAGTAATACATTTATACACATAATACCACAAAGCAATGCGCCTTACACACATATGACACACATTATTAATGTCCTTATAAACATAATGCGCCTTACACATTATGCCAACCTTTATTAATGCCCTTATACACATAATGTCCCTTACACATAATGATACACGTTATTAATGCCCTTATACACATAATGACACACATAATGCCCCTTACACATATGTGGCACAGTATTAATGCATTTATACACATAACACTCATAATGCCCCTTACACATATGCCAAACACTATTGCGCAACCAACCCACCCACACACAGCACTCACATGTCCACTAACACTGTGACCACTGCCTCTGCTTGGATACAGATGTGTCCTCATACATCTTGCCTCAATATGCCATGAAGTGCCTTTTTTTTTGGCAGAAAATGTGTCTTATTTTCATTGCTATGTGACTAGGAAGCATAATCAGCTTCTGCTAATTAAAATGATAATTAGCATGCCTATATTCACATGCAACTGTGGCTGTATCTGCATAAGAAATGCTACATTACAGTGATGTTAAGGAATACACTGTAACGTAGCATTTTGTATGCAGATACAGCCACAGTCATACACAGAATATAGGCATGCTGCATATCCTTTTAATCAGCAGAAGCTGCTTGTGCCCCTAGGCATTTTAAATGCCCCAGGCAGTTGCCTAGTTTAACTATGCCCAGGGCCGACTCTGTACTTGGTACTCCGTGCGGCGTGGCTCCGTCTCCCGGCTCTTGCTCACTTAGCTGCTGCTGGCTCCTAACGGCTGCACTGCTGGGTGGCCCGTCTCCGGCTCTTCTCCTATGCTGGCCCCACGTGTGGTTGCTATCGCCGTGTGTCACTGCCTCCTCACGCCGCCGCTTCTCGCATGCAGCCAGGCGCATTCCTCTTGGTTTGGCCCACCGCTTCACTCCGGGGCTGCCACAGCTCTTACTCCAGACACACCAATGACTGAGCCCTGCGCTGACTCTGCACTCTCCTCTGCACCACAGCAATCACACACTCCACAGATGAATTGTCTGCACTCCTCGCCTCCCTCCGGGTACAGGTCATATTCATCCCCTTTCTATTACATCCTGGAGGATGCTGGGGTCCACATTAGTACCATGGGGTATAGACGGGTCCAACAGGAGCCATTGGCGCTAAGAGTTTGAGAGTGTGGTCTGGCTCCTCCCTCTATGCCCCTCCTACCAGACTTAGTTTAGAAAATGTCCCTGGAGGAGCCGGTCACAGCTAGGGGAGCTCTACAGCGCTTTCCTGGAAAAGTTTAATTTTAGAGTTTTTTTATTTTACAGGGAGGCTGCTGGCAACAGCCTCCCTGCAGCGAGGGACTAAGGGGGGGGAGCAGTGTCCGCCATGCGGGGTCTGAGCCACTGTCTCCGCTGACTGGACACTGAGCTCCAGAGGGTTCGGATCGCTCCCCGCCGCAGGGGATCGCTCGCCCCAGCAGCATGCCGCCAACCCCTTACAGAGCTGAAGAAGTGGCAAGTGAGACATTGACCCCCCTAGCAAGCGGGGGGGCCAGTATGAAGATGGCGGCAGCGGGGAGGGAGCGCAGTATTAACTGCGCTCCTGTGAAGGCTAAGTGGTACATGGTGCAGCGCTGTGAGGGGCACCCTGGGCTAGCGGTTACCCCCCACCCTGGTCCAGAAGCCTGTCACGGTCCTCGGATCTCAGTCAGCACGAATTCCTGAGGCCAGTATAATCCATGAAGAGCGGGAAGACAGCGCCATTAAGGGGGTGGGGCTTCTCCTCAGAGCGGACCCAGCAGCATTTCAGCACCATTTTCCTGCCTGCACAGCGCTGAGAGGAAGAACAGGTCCCTCCACAGCAACTCCAGCTATCAGTACACGGTACCAGGGGGTTGTAGATGGGAGGGGAGGCTGTAATACGACTGTGTGTCCTATTAAGGTGCACAGTCAGCGCTGACAAGGGGTCTCCCTTTGCTGAAAGTGCTGTGTGTGGGTTGGCTCCAATCTCTGTGTCTCTCTTGCCATTCTTGGGGGGGAACTCTGTCCTCACCTGTGTGTGTGTAGAGTGTTTGGTGGTCTTCTTTAGCTATGTCCAGGGACACCGTGTCATATGCTGCAGAGGATTTATGCTCCCAGGATGATCTCATTCCATGTAATCAGGATAGCACTGGTTTAGCACAGATACCAGCAAGGGAGCCTAAGTGGTTTTCCTTTATCAAATCTTGGATTTCACAGATTTCTGACAGGGTTGCAAGTAATGAATCTGCAACCCAGGTATTACAGAGCTCTATGGCAGTATGGCCGGTTCCTGGTACCTCAGGATGCCCCACTGTATACCCCCACAAATGTGCGCTTCTGCAGGTCACACAAGACGACACGGATACCGATTCTGACACCACAGACGGTGATGGGGATGTGTTGTGGGGGTCCGCATCTCTAGCAAAGGGGGTGCAATTGATGATAGAGGCTATCAGGGATGTGTTGAATGTTAATGATACCACACCTGAGCAGGTTGAGGAGGCCTTTTCACTGAAAATAAAAAAGCCTCGCTAACCTTCCCTGTGTCAAAGGAATTGAATGCTATATTTGAGAAAGCATGGGTAAACCCTGAGAAAAAATTCCAGATCCCTAAAAGGGTACTGGTGGCATTTCCTTTCCCTGCGGAGGATAGGAAAAAATGGGAAAACCCACCGATTGTTGATGCGTCTGTGTCCAGACTCTCAAAGAAGGTGGTTTTTCCTGTTTCAGGATCTACCGCCTTAAAGGAGCCGGCTGATAGAAAGATTGATAACACGCTTAAATCAATGTACACTGCTTCAGGGGCCATATTACGTCCCACTATTGCTACTGCATGGATTGCAAAGGCTATAGTAAAGTGATCGGCTACCTTACTTGAGGATTTAAATACGATGGATAGGGATGATGTTGCATTATATTTACGCAACATACATGATTCAGCAGGTTTTATGGTAGAATCCATGAAAGACCAGGGTTCCATGGCTGCGGGAATATCTTCCATGTCTGTTTCAGCTCGTCTGGGACTGTGGCTGCGCCAGTGGTCGGCCGACGCGGAATCCAGAAAAAGCGTGGAGTCCCTACCCTATACAGGTCAGGCTCTCTTTGGGGAAGCTCTAGACGTGTGGATGTCCACGGTTACAGCGGGTAAGTCTCCGTTTCTTCCCTCAGCAGCACCTGCTCCGAAGAAATCCTTCTCTTCATCTGTTACACAGCCCTTTCGGCCTAACAAGCCTAGAAAGGCCAGACCGTCCAATACCTTCTTTAGGGGAGGTCGAGTTAAGTCCAAGAAACCTGCCGCTGCAGGTTCCCAGGAACAAAAGCCTGCATCAGGTACGCCAAAGTCCTCTGCATGACGGTGGACCGCGCAGCCTGGTGGTGGGGACGGTGGGAGCAAGACTCAGACACTTCAGTCACGTCTGGGTATCATACGGCCTGGATCCCTGGGTGATAGACATTGTATCCAAGGGATACAGGCTGGAATTTCAAGTCTCCCTCCTCATCGTTTTTCCAAATCAGGCTTACCAACTCAGTTGGCAGAAAGCACCATGCTACAAAAAGCTGTCTGAAAGCTGGTGGAGGCACAGGTCATTGTGCCAGTTCCTCCCCCTGCGCAGGCCACAGGTTACTATTTGAACCTTTTCATGGTACCGAAACCGGATGGTTCGGTCAGGCCCATTCTGAAACTAAAATCATTGAACCCCTTTCTAAAGGAGTTCAAGTTCAAGATGGAGTCTCTCAGGGCGGTGATATCAGGTCTGGAAGAGGGGGAATTCCTGGTATCCCCGGATATCAAGGATGCGTACCTCCACATCCTGATATGGCTACCGCATCAGGCTTATCTCCGTATCGCATTGCTGGACTGTCATTTCCAGTTCCAGGCCCTGCCATTCGGCCTCTCCACAGCACCGAGGGTGTGTACCAAGGTAATGGCAGTAATTATGGTTCTCCTCCGCAAACAAGGGGTGAACATCATTCCATATCTGGACGATCTGCTGATAAAGGCATCGTCCAAGGAGAAGCTGCTGCAGTCCATTGTTCTCACAACACGCCTCCTCGAGAGTCATGGTTGGATTCTGAACCTTCCAAAGTCACATTAGGAACCAACCCACAGGTTGTCCTTTTTGGGAATGATCCTGGACACAAAAGTGCACAAGGTGTTCCTTCTGCAGGAAAAGGCGTCCTGGAGCCAGCCCGGGTGTCGGTTCATCAATGCATTCGCCTGTTGGGAAAGACGGAGGCCTCTTACGAGGCTCTCCAGTATGGGAGGTTCCACGCTTGGACCTTCCAACTGGATCTCCTGGACAAGCGGTCGGGATCTCATCTCCACATGCACCAGAGAATTCGTCTGTCACCGAGGGCCAGGATTTCGCTCCTATGGTGGATACAATTACCTCACCTACTGGAGGGCCGCAGGCTCGGGATTCAGAATTGGGTCCTTCTAACCATGGATGCGAGCCTTCGGGACTGAGGAGCAGTCACTCAAGGAGTAACCTTCCAAGGACGGTGGTCAAGCCTGGAAGCCGGCCTGCTCATCAACATCCTGGAACTAAGGGGCGTCTACAACAGTCTTGTTCAGGCGGCCCCTCTTCTAAGAAATCGGGCCATTCAAGTGCAGTCGGACAACGTAACAACTAGAGATGAGCGGGTTCGGTTTCTCTGAATCCGAACCCGCCAGAACTTCATGTTTTTTTTCACGGGTCCGAGCGACTCGGATCTTCCCGCCTTGCTCGGTTAACCCGAGCGCGCCCGAACGTTATCATGACGCTGTCGGATTCTCGCGAGGCTCGGATTCTATCGCGAGACTCGGATTCTATATAAGGAGCCGCGCGTCGCCGCCATTTTCACACGTGCATTGAGATTGATAGGGAGAGGGCGTGGCTGGCGTCCTCTCCGTTTAGAATAGATTAGAGAGACACTTGATTTACTAATTTTGGGGAGCATTAGGAGTACTCAGTACAGTGCAGAGTTTTGCTGATAGTGACCAGTGACCACCAGTTTTATTTATAATCCGTTCTCTGCCTGAAAAAAGCGATACACAGCACACAGTGACTCAGTCACATACCATATCTGTGTGCACTGCTCAGGCTCAGGCCAGTGTGCTGCATCATCTATTATCTATATATAATATTATATATATCTGTCTGACTGCTCAGCTCACACAGCTTATAATTGTGGGGGAGACTGGGGAGCACTACTGCAGTGCCAGTTATAGGTTATAGCAGGAGCCAGGAGTACATAATATATTATATAGTGAGTGACCACCAGACACACAGTGCAGTTTATTTAATATATCCGTTCTCTGCCTGAAAAAAGCGATACACACAGTGACTCAGTCAGTCACATACCATATCTGTGTGCACTGCTCAGGCTCAGGCCAGTGTGCTGCATCATCTATATATATTATATATCTGTCTGACTGCTCAGCTCACACAGCTTATAATTGTGGGGGAGACTGGGGAGCACTACTGCAGTGCCAGTTATAGGTTATAGCAGGAGCCAGGAGTACATAATATTATATTAAAATTAAACAGTGCACACTTTTGCTGCAGGAGTGCCACTGCCAGTGTGACTAGTGACCAGTGACCTGACCACCAGTATATATAATATTAGTAGTATACTATCTCTTTATCAACCAGTCTATATTAGCAGCAGACACAGTACAGTGCGGTAGTTCACGGCTGTGGCTACCTCTGTGTCGGCACTCGGCAGCCCGTCCATAATTGTATATACCACCTAACCGTGGTTTTTTTTTCTTTCTTTATACATACATACTAGTTACGAGTATACTATCTCTTTATCAACCAGTCTATATATTAGCAGCAGACACAGTACAGTGCGGTAGTTCACGGCTGTGGCTACCTCTGTGTCGGCACTCGGCAGCCCGTCCATAATTGTATATACCACCTAACCGTGGTTTTTTTTTCTTTCTTTATACATACATACTAGTTACGAGTATACTATCTCTTTATCAACCAGTCTATATATTAGCAGCAGACACAGTACAGTGCGGTAGTTCACGGCTGTGGCTACCTCTGTGTCGGCACTCGGCAGCCCGTCCATAATTGTATATACCACCTAACCGTGGTTTTTTTTTCTTTCTTTATACATACATACTAGTTACGAGTATACTATCTCTTTATCAACCAGTCTATATTAGCAGCAGACACAGTACAGTGCGGTAGTTCACGGCTGTGGCTACCTCTGTGTCGGCACTCGGCAGCCCGTCCATAAATGTATATACCACCTAACCGTGGTTTTTTTTTCTTTCTTTATACATACATACTAGTTACGAGTATACTATCTCTTTATCAACCAGTCTATATATTAGCAGCAGACACAGTACAGTGCGGTAGTTCACGGCTGTGGCTACCTCTGTGTCGGCACTCGGCAGCCCGTCCATAATTGTATATACCACCTAACCGTGGTTTTTTTTTCTTTCTTTATACATACATACTAGTTACGAGTATACTATCTCTTTATCAACCAGTCTATATATTAGCAGCAGACACAGTACAGTGCGGTAGTTCACGGCTGTGGCTACCTCTGTGTCGGCACTCAGCAGCCCGTCCATAATTGTATACTAGTATCCAATCCATCCATCTCCATTGTTCACCTGAGGTGCCTTTTAGTTGTGCCTATTAAAATATGGAGAACAAAAATGTTGAGGTTCCAAAATTAGGGAAAGATCAAGATCCACTTCCACCTCGTGCTGAAGCTGCTGCCACTAGTCATGGCCGAGACGATGAAATGCCAGCAACGTCGTCTGCCAAGGCTGATGCCCAATGTCATAGTACAGAGCATGTCAAATCCAAAACACCAAATATCAGTAAAAAGCATCTTTTTTTCTTTGCGTCATGTGCTGTTTGGGGAGGGTTTTTTGGAAGGGACATCCTGCGTGACACTGCAGTGCCACTCCTAGATGGGCCCGGTGTTTGTGTCGGCCACTAGGGTCGCTAATCTTACTCACACAGCTACCTCATTGCGCCTCTTTTTTTCTTTGCGTCATGTGCTGTTTGGGGAGGGTTTTTTGGAAGGGCCATCCTGCGTGACACTGCAGTGCCACTCCTAGATGGGCCCGGTGTTTGTGTCGGCCACTAGGGTCGCTAATCTTACTCACACAGCTACCTCATTGCGCCTCTTTTTTTCTTTGCGTCATGTGCTGTTTGGGGAGGGTTTTTTGGAAGGGACATCCTGCGTGACACTGCAGTGCCACTCCTAGATGGGCCCGGTGTTTGTGTCGGCCACTAGGGTCGCTTATCTTACTCACACAGCGACCTCGGTGCAAATTTTAGGACTAAAAATAATATTGTGAGGTGTGAGGTATTCAGAATAGACTGAAAATGAGTGTAAATTATGGTTTTTGAGGTTAATAATACTTTGGGATCAAAATGACCCCCAAATTCTATGATTTAAGCTGTTTTTTAGTGTTTTTTGAAAAAAACACCCGAATCCAAAACACACCCGAATCCGACAAAAAAAATTCGGTGAGGTTTTGCCAAAACGCGTTCGAACCCAAAACACGGCCGCGGAACCGAACCCAAAACCAAAACACAAAACCCGAAAAATTTCAGGCGCTCATCTCTAGTAACAACAGTGGCTTACATAAACCGACAGGGTGGAACGAAGAGCAGAGCAGCTATGTCAGAGGTGACAAGAATACTCCTCTGGACAGAAAAACTCACATTGGCGCTGTCAGCCACCTTCATTCTGGTAGTAGACAACTGGGAAGCAGACTTCCTCAGCAGACACGATCTCCATCCAGGGGAGCGTGGTCTCTATCCGGAGGTGTTCAAGGAAATAACAGACCTTTGGAGATTACCCCAAATAGACATGATGGCCTCTCGTCTCATCAAGATGCTTCAGCATTATTGTTCCAGGTCGAGGTACCCACTGGCAGTGGCAGTGGACGCCCTGGTGTCTCCGTCGGTGTTCCAGACAGTGTACGTGTTTCCACCACTCCCACTCATCCTAAGAATCCTAAAGCTCATAAGGAGAACAAGGGTCTTAAGCGATCCTCATTGCCCCAGACTGGCCAAGAAGGGCTTGGTACGCGGACCTTCTGAATCTACTGCAAGAAGAACCGAGGCCTCTTCCTCTTCGGGAGGACCTGATGCAGCAGGGGCCGTTCGCCTATTAAGACTTACCGCGGCTATGTGTGACGGCATGGAAGTTGAGCGCCTGATACTTGCTCGGAAGGGCATTTCGAAGAAGGTCATTCCTACCCTCATCCAGGCTAGGAAAGGGGTAACGTCTAAACATTACCATCGGATTTGGAAGAAATATGTCTCTTGGTGTGAATCCAAGAAGTTTCCTATGGTGGAGTTTCAACTCGGACGTTTTCTCCTCCTCCTGCAAGCAGGTGTGGATATGGGCCTGAGGTTAGGATCTTCGAAGGTCCAGATTTTGTCCCTTTGCATTTTCTTTCAGAAACAATTGTCTTCCCTCCCTGAGGTTCAGACTTTCTTTAAGGGAGTTCTGCACATCAACTTCCCTTTAAACCACCTACGGCACCTTGGGACCTTAACGTGGTGTTGCAGTTCCTCCAGTCAGTTTGGTATGAGCCTCTACAGGAGGTTGAGGTCAAATTTCTTACATGGAAGACGGTCACGTTGTTGGCCTTAGCTTCTGCTAGACCCGTGTCCGAATTGGGGGCTTTATCCTGTAAAAGCCCTTCCTTGATCTTCCATGAAGATAGAGCTGAGCTCCGGACTCGTCAGCAGTTTCTTCCGAAGGTTGTGACGGCATTTCATATCAACCAACCTATTGTGGTGCCAGTGGCTACTGACTCCTCAATTACATCAAAGTCCTTGGATGTCGTAAGGGCTCTGAAGATATATGTGAAGAGAACTTCTCGTCACAGAAAGTCGGACTCTCTGTTTGTCCTATATGATCCCAAGAAAATTGGGTGTCCTGCTTCTAAGCAGACTATTTATCGCTGGATTCGGTTCACTATCCAGCACGCTTATTCTACGGCAGGACTGCCGTGTCCAAAATCTGTCAAGGCCCACTCTACTCATAAGGTGGGGTCTTCCTGGGCGGCTGCCCGGGTGTCTCGGCAGAGCAACTTTGCCGAGTTGCAATTTGGTCTGGGTCGAACACGTTTGCAAAGTTCTACAAGTTCGATACTTTGGCCTCTGGGTACCTGAAGTTCAGTCAATCAGTTCTGCAGGAGCCTCCGCGCTCTCCCTCCCGTTCTGGGAGCTTTGGTACATCCCCATGGTACTAATGTGGACTCCAGCATCCTCTAGGACGTAAGAGAAAATAGGATTTTGGTTACCTACCGGTAAATCCTTTTCTCCCAGTCCATAGAGCAGATGTGGGGAACCTCCGGCCCGCGGGCCGTATAAGGCCCGCAAAGCCGTTTGGTCCGGCCCACCCGCTCCTCTCAGTGAGACATGCCACCGCACAGTCCGGCGGCAGCGTGTCTCAGCTGTCACCACACGGAGGAGAGCGCGGTTATTGTCGGGCGGCGGCGTGTAGGACTTGAAACCAGCCGCCGGTTCGTGAGCCTGACAGACCAAAAAAATGAGAAAGCGCTATTCACATTTGATGTGGATTTTATTTATCCTTAAAAATCAATTTTCACTAAAAAGCACATAGTATGTATTCAATTTAAATGCCGGCCGGCAATGCACAAACAGTAAATATAAAAATATTACAATAAACTCAGTAATAATAATCTTGATATTTCCTTTCACCTGTATATTATAAGTACAATGACTCTGATTTATAATCTGTCTATATTATGACAGAGATTCACATGCATACAATGTATCCACCTTAGGATCTTCTCATGTTAGTATGTTGTTACTATTATAGCCAGGCAATTGTTGGACTTGTGCCTCTGTAACAATATTAAACCATGCTGGTATCCATGAATCCCGGGTTAATGGAGTGCATGTATTTCACAGTGGATTTTTGTGATAAATTTGTTTAAAGATGTTAATTGCAGTTCATAAATAAAGTTAATACATGTATGGTGATTTTGCCACTGTATAAATAATATTAAATGAAAGTACCGTACAGATGCCTCTGTTCAAACGCACTGATTAAATTGCTGCTCCTGGCTGGTGTTCCGCAATTGCCTTTAGTTGGAGTTGAACGGCTTTTATCCGCGGTGTGTTCTCTTTTTCCTCCCGGCCGGTAAACACTATCCCCGGCCTTATCCGGAGTCCGAGAACGGGTGATGTTGAAGATTTCTGCTCTCCACAAGGGCTGTGCTCAGTTTTTCCTCCCGGCCGGTAAGCACTCCCCTCGGCTGTCAGCATCTCTGGTCACATTGCATTGTAGACCGAGTTTACCAGCCAGCCAGCTGAGCACAGTCCTTGTGGAGAGGAGAAACTTTTACCACCATCGGCTCACGGACTCCGGATAAGGCCGAGGGGAGTGCTTACCGGCCGGGAGGAAAAACTGAGCACAGCCCTTGTGGAGAGCAGAAATCTTCAACATCACCCGTTCTCGGACTCCGGATAAGGCCGGGGATAGTGTTTACCGGCCGGGAGGAAAAAGAGAACACACCGCGGATAAAAGCCGTTCAACTCCAACTAAAGGCAATTGCGGAACACCAGCCAGGAGCAGCAATTTAATCAGTGCGTTTGAACAGAGGCATCTGTACGGTACTTTCATTTAATATTATTTATACAGTGGCAAAATCACCATACATGTATTAACTTTATTTATGAACTGCAATTAACATCTTTAAACAAATTTATCACAAAAATCCACTGTGAAATACATGCACTCCATTAACCCGGGATTCATGGATACCAGCATGGTTTAATATTGTTACAGAGGCACAAGTCCAACAATTGCCTGGCTATAATAGTAACAACATACTAACATGAGAAGATCCTAAGGTGGATACATTGTATGCATGTGAATCTCTGTCATAATATAGACAGATTATAAATCAGAGTCATTGTACTTATAATATACAGGTGAAAGGAAATATCAAGATTATTATTACTGAGTTTATTGTAATATTTTTATATTTACTGTTTGTGCATTGCCGGCCGGCATTTAAATTGAATACATACTATGTGCTTTTTAGTGAAAATTGATTTTTAAGGATAAATAAAATCCACATCAAATGTGAATAGCGCTTTCTCATTTTTTTGGTCTGTCTGTTTCTATTTCAGGGGCGAAATACCAATTGCCCCTGAGAGAGCTGCTTACGCATTTGTATAAATCATAGCGCCTGGAATTTTCACTTGGTTCGTGAGCCTATCTGAGCTTGCGGACCGGCAGCCAATCAGGAGCCGCGGCTGCAGGTCCGCGAGCTCTGATTGGCTCTCGAACCGGCGGCCGGTTTCAAGTCTTACACACTGCCGCCCAACATAGCCGCGCTCTCCTCCGTGTCCCCGCCGAAAGTAGCGGTAAGCGGGACGGGGGGACATCTGTATACCTGGCACTGTGGGGGGACATCTGTATACCTGGCACTGTGGGGGCATCTGTATACCTGGCACTGTGGGGGCATCTGTATACCTGGCACTGTGGGGACATCTGTATACCTGGCACTGTGAGGGGCATTTGTATACCTGGCACTGTGGGGGCATCTGTATACCTGGCACTATGTGGACATCTGTATACCTGGCACTGTGGGGGCATTTGTATACCTGGCACTGTGGAGGCATCTGTATACCTGGCACTGTGAGGGGCATTTGTATACCTGGCACTGTGGGGGCATTTGTATACCTGGCACTGTGGGGGCATTTGTATACCTGGCACTGTGGGGGCAATTGTGGATCTGGCACTGCACTATTGGGGGCATATGTGTATCACGTCCCATTTTAACTGTCACACCCATTTTTTTGGCGGGGGCATACTTGTATGGCCCCTGAAGGATTTTAGAAATATCCAAATGGCCCTCGGTAGAAAAAAGGTTCCCCACCCCTGCCGTAGAGGACGCTGGGCGTACGCCCAGCGATTCATTTTCCTGCTATCATTATTTGGTTCAGTACAACTGCGTTTTAGTTGAGTACTGCACTGTTACTTGGTAAGTAATGTTTCAGCGGTTGCTGCATTTTTCAAGCTGGTTAGCTTGACGTGCCTTGTATGTGTGAGCTGGTATGAATCTCACCACTATCTGTGTTAAATCCTTCTCTCAAAGATGTCCGTCTCCTCGGGCACAGTTTCTAGACTGAGTCTGGTAGGAGGGGCATAGAGGGAGGAGCCAGCCCACACTCTCAAACTCTTAAAGTGCCAATGGCTCCTGGTGGACCCGTCTATACCCCATGGTATTAATGTGGACCCCAGCATCCTCTACGGGCTACGAGAAAATAATTTACCGGTAGGTAACCAAAATCCTATTTTCTCTGTCCAGGGCAACATTCTCTGTCCGGGATTCCCGCTCTTAGAGCATCCAATCAGGAGACTGGCAGCAACGTATTGTATCCAGCTGCATTAGCCCACGTTGTCCCTGCAGTTTCTTTGGTAAAAGGCTGTGTGTTGTGGGCTGCATGTCCCCAGTGACTTCAGTCACGGACATGCTGGGACATGTAGTTCCACAGATATGGGGTGCCACATAGGCACCAAGCTCTGGAATGCGATACAATCCGGAGTGCGGGCGCGGTGGGCAACGTCATCTGTAGATGGCATTAACCTACATAAGCCTATGGGTTTCTTTTTTTGCTTGCCCCTGAGAGGGATCCAATAGGAATGCTCCCAGCACCCCCCGCACCGCGTTCATCACTCAGCACGTGCGCAGGAGGACTCCTGGGATCTCTTTCTTCGTGCATACAATGTTAATAAACGCCATTATGTCTGCGATGAGTGATGGGATGCATTACATGTAAAATGGGTCATGTTGGAGGGTCTGCGCTTTGTGAGGTAATACATGTTGTTATAGGGTTTAGTTGAGGTGACTGATGGGATATATAAGAACACTGAGAATACTTACCTACTTTTATATACTCTTATACAGGGGCGGATTGGGAACAAAAAGCGGCCCTGGTAAAATTTGTACTAGTGGCCCCACATGGGCAGCACCAGAGGTGTAAGGTCTAGCCATGGGCCATGGTAGCAGCACCCTCCCCCCAAGACTTTCCAGATAGTGGGCATGTCCAGCATCAAGGGGGAAGTTAAAAGGAAATAAAATTAAATATTATGAGCACATTATATGATACACCTTCAGAATTTAGGAAACTATATCATTCTTTAGAAATATATATTTTCTTGCTTATTACACCAACCGTATCCCAATCACTATTCCCTCAATCTTATATGTCAGCCAAGCAGGCAGACAGAGTATACACTAGATCATCTGCAATCACAGGCTAAGTGGCAAAGTCATTTTCATATATGCAAATTATTTTGCATCTTATTCATTATGTCTATAAAAAGGACCACATGTCCTCAAACAAAACAGGCCCCACGGGTGCGTCGGCCCACCGGGAATCTTCCCTGTAGACCCTATGACCAATCCGCCTCTGCTCTTATATATTCTTCTGCTGTCAGGGAGCTATGGAGATATCTGCTGGGGTCCGTTCATTGTACAGTACATTTGGTTGATAACAGTTGCTGATATCACCCAGGTGTTGTTGAGGGATAGCCTGCAAATATTGAATAATAAATAGACCCCCAAGTCTGTTTATTCTTGTATAAAATATCTCGTTGTGCAGCTTCTGCCAATCACATAACATCTCCCATCATCCTCTCTCCTCTTCTCCTGTGTCCGCAGCTGTGGCGTCATCACCAGGACCGGTCACATCACCACGCTCTGCTGTAACGGGATGGAAGGTCGCTACGTCAGCGTAGTCATTCCTGGTGCACATAAGTTCCTGCACGTGTGCGAGGTGGAGGTCTATGAACATGAGCAGGAGTCACTGCCCAATCACGTCTGCTGGTAGATGCTCATAATACCCAGGAACACTGGGGGTCATTCCGAGTTGGTCGCTCGCTAGCAGATTTTAGCAGCCGTGCAAACGCTATGCCGCCGCCCACCGGGGAGTGTATTTTCGCTTTGCAGAAGTGCGAATGCTTGTGCAGCAGAGCGCCTGCAAAATCTTTTTGTGCAAAACAAGATCAGCCCTATAGTTACTCTTCGTGTGCGTTGATTCTAGCGACGGAGGGATGGCTTTTGACGTCACACACCCGCCCAGCGAACGCCCAGCCACGCCTGCATTTTTTCTGCCACGCCTGCGTTTTTCTAAGCACTCCCTGAAAACGGTCAGTTGACACCCAGAAACGCCTTCATGTCAATCTTCCTGCGTTCGGCCGTGCGACTGGAATGTTCGTTACACTCTGTGCAAGCCCACAATGCTCATTGTACCTGTATGACGCGCCTGCACATTGCGGTGCATACGCATAAATGCCGATTTTTAGCCTGATCGCTGCGCTGCAAACAACAGCAGCTAGCGATCAACTCGTAATGACCCCCAGGGACTGGTCAGATGGAGCCAGGATCGTATCTGGTCTATAGAGGGACTGTAGAGGGGATGACGCGCTGTAATGTGAGCTCCCACGAGCAGGGCCCTCTTCCCTCATGTGCTAATCCTTTGTCTTACTTTAATAATCTTCAACTGTACCACATCCAGCAGTCTTCTGCCACCTAATACTTATTCCAGTGTCATCTGCTGATGTAGCTATGTCTATTTACCCTGTACTTGTCCTATACTGTCATCAACTGTAAGTTGCTGTTTTCCTGTTTGATTATTTATGTACTCTGTAATTGGGTGCTGCGGAACCCTTGTGGCGCCATATAAATAAAGGATAATAATAAATAATAATAATAGTAATAATAATGTGTAAATCATTTGTCACTGCTCAGCATTAATAAACACTTCGTTGTATCATCCCTGAAGGCTGCCTGACTGACTTATTACTGACATACAGTAGAGGGTAATTCAGAGTTGATCGCAGCAGCAAATTTGTTAACAGATGGGCAAAACCATGTGCACTGCAGGAGGGGCAGATGTAACATGTGCAGAGAGAGTTAGATTTGGGTGGGTTATATTATGTCTGTGCAGGGTAAATACTGGCTGCTTTATTTTTACACTGCAATTTAGATTTCAGTTTGAACACACCCCACCCAAATCTAACTCTCTCTGCACATGTTACATATGCCCCACCTGCAGTGCACATGGTTTTACCCATCTGCTAACAAATTTTTTGCTGCGATCAGGTCTGAATTAGGCCCATAAACCTCTAAGCTCATGCAATAGATGAATACAGCACCGAAAACTCCTCCAACGACAGGTACCCTGGCTGACTGAGCCTCCGCGTTGGCACATATAACGCTGCAGATAAGATGACTTGGTCCCAGGATTGCGAATCACTGGGTCAGCAGCTGGAGACACTAGCTGTCAGTGCTCTTACACACTGAGCCATTCATATTCCTTATTTGCTTTTGATCCCAACAACATGTAGCAGAGGCGCAGTATTTGTTTCCTATAGTGGAGCCAGTGGCAGCAACTGGGGATGGCGACACCAGGTGCGGATAATAGCCCCCACTTGGTAGCGTGGAAAGGGGGTGTGGCCTCACACTGTAGCACCCGTCCCCATGTCACTGAGAGCAGCCAGCATTTTGGTGTCACCCCCTGCGTTCCCTTAGTGATAGGAGACGGAGTTGCCTGGAGTGGGAATGGAGCGGTGACTTCCTTCATTGCTAAGCGGCTTCGAGTTCCGCCTCGATGATTTATGTAAGCCACTGTGTGTGGCGTTGTCCGACTGTACCTGAACAGGACGGTTCTGTATTAAATGCTGGGCCAGGTTCAATGAGTTGAAGACCGCCCGCAATTCCAGAATGTTGATCGGGAGGAGAGACTCCTCCTTGGTCCACCGACCCTGAAGGGAGTGTTGCTCCAACACCGCACCCCAACCCCGTAAACTAGCATCCGTTGTTAAGAGGACCCAGTTGGGTATCCAGAAGGGACAACCCCTGCACAATCGTTGGTCCTGGAGCCACCAGCACAGCGACAGATGAAACTCCGGAGTCAAAGAGATCATAGGAGACCTGATCCGGTGAGGCAGGTCGTCCCACTTGGCCAGAATCATCCTCTGGAGAGGGCGAGAATGGAATTGTGCATACTCTCCCATGTCAAATGCTGACACCATGAGGCCCAGCACCTGCATCGCCGAATGTATCGACACTTGCGGACAAGAGAGGAAGCAACGAATCCTGTCCTGAAGCATCAGGACTTTCTCCTAAGACAAGAACAACCGTTGGTTGTGAGTGTCCAATAGTGCTCCCAGGTGCACCATGCTCTGAGCAGGGACCTGGGAGGATTTCTTTCAGTTGATGAGCCACCCGTGGGCTTGCAGAAACCGGACAGTCAGATCTAGGTGACGTAGGAGAATTTCTGGGGAATTTGCCAGGATCAACAAGTCGTCCAGATACGGTAGGATCCTGACCCCTTGACAGCGGAGTACCGCCATCATTACCGCCATAACCTTGGTGAAGACTCGCAGAGCCGTGGTTAAACCAAAAGGTAAAGCCCGAAACTGGTAATGGAGGTTGCCAACCGCAAACCTCAAGTATTGCTGATGCGACACTGCTATAGGGATATGCAGGTAAGCATCCTGTATGTCCAGGGAGACCATATAATCCCCAGGTTCCAAGGCCATCAATGCCTTGAGGTTGAGAATGGGCCGGGAGGACCCATTCGGTTTTGGGACTAGAAACAGCGGAGAATAATACCCCTGGCCCCTCTGAGCAAGAGGCACCTGTACTACCACTCCTGTGTCCAGGAGGGTCTGTACCACCGAATGAAGAGTCTTTGTCTGGTCCGAAGGGACGTCTGTCAGGCAAAATCGATGAGGGGGACGGTTTTTTAAGGTTATGGCGTAACCTCGAATGACAACTTCCCGTACCCAGGCATCTGAAGTAGTCTTCAACCATTCCTGGGTATACCCTAGAAGCCGGCCCCCCACCCTGGGGTCCCCCATGGGGAGGCCCGCCCCCTCATGCGGCAGGCTTATCGGTCTTTGAAGCTGGCTGACGGGCAGCCCAGGCTCTTTTGGGCTTTGGCTTACCAGGTTTGGAAGTGCGGGTCTGCTTGTTGTACGCCTGACCTTTTGCTTTACCTGAAGGACGAAAGGAAGTACTTTCAGCCTTCGTCACAGAAGGAGCAGTACTTGGCAGACAGACTGTTTTGGCAGTAGCCAAATCAGCCACTATCTTATTTAAGTCCTCTCCGAACAGGATATTTCCCTTAAAAGGGAGTACCTCCAGGGTTTTTCTAGAGTCCAGATCCACAGACCAGGATCTCAGCCACAATATCTGGCGAGCCAGGACTGATGTAGTAGAGGCCTTGGCTGCTAGGATACCGGCATCAGAAGCCGCCTCTTTAATATAGTGAGAAGCTGTGACAATATATGACAAGTTTTGTCTAGCATGGCCAGACTAGATTTCAGCTTCCAACTCCTGTGCCCACGCTTCAAAAGCTTCTGCAGCACATGTCGCTGCAATAGTGGGCCTATGCGCAGCACCCGTGAGGGTGTAAATCGCTTTCAGACAACCCTCCACATGTTTATCCATAGGCTCTTTCAGAGACGTGACAGTAGTGACAGGCAGAGCTGAGGAAACCACCATCCTTGCCACATGCGAGTCCACTGGAGGAGGTGTCTCCCAATTTTTAGACAGCTCTGGCACGAGGGGATAGCGAGCAAGCAGCTTCTTGTGAGGCACGAACTTCTTACCTGGATTTTTCCCAGGATTCCTGACGTATATCAACCAGGTGATCAGAGTGAGGTAAAACTTGTTTAACCACCTTCTGACGCTTGAATCTATCTGGTTTCTTAGGAGGAACGGATGGCTCGGGATCATCCGTAATCTGTAGAATCAACTTAATAGCCTCCAAAAGATCAGGAACATCCACTTGTGAACTACTATCCCCATCAGTATTATCAGTGTCAGAATCTGTGGGGTCAGTGTAAATGCCATCCTCATCAGACGAGGTGTCAGTGACAGCAGTGGATTGTGAGGAAGTAATGGCCCACTTAGAGGACTCCTTGGTCTTAGGCGGGCGAGGGTTAGACTTTTTAGAAGTCAGGGACTGGTTCATAACTGAGTGAACAATCTGCCGCGGGGACCATATACGGTTGGACCGGCATAGGAGGTCCCATAGGGGGCGTTAGTTTAGTAACTAGCGTATTCAGAAGCGTAGAGACGGTAGCCCATGGCAGGTCATTCTGGACCCCCGTTGCTAATGATGTGCACCGGACATTTTTCGGGTTTTGTGTTTTGGTTTTGGATTCGGTTTCGCGGCCGTGTTTTGGATTCGGACGCGTTTTGGCAAAACCTCCCTGAAAATTTTTTGTCGGATTCGGGTGTGTTTTGGATTCGTTTTTTTTTTTACAAAAAACCCTAAAAAACAGCTTAAATCATAGAATTTGGGGGTCATTTTGATCCCATAGTATTATTAACCTCAATAACCATGATTTACACTAATTTTCAGTCTATTCTGAACACCTCACACCTCACAATATTATTTTTAGTCCTAAAATTTGCACCAAGGTTGCTGGATGACTAAGCTAAGCGACACAAGTGGCCGACACAAACACCTGGCCCATCTAGGAGTGACACTGCAGTGTCAGACATGATGGCAGGTTAAAAAAATTGTCCCCAAACAGCACATGATGCAAAGAAAAAAAGAGGCGCACCAAGGTCGCTGTGTGACTAAGCTAAGCGACACAAGTGGCCGACACAAACACCTGGCCCATCTAGGAGTGGCACTGCAGTGTCAGGCAGGATGGCACTTAAAAAAAATTGTCCCCAAACAGCACATGATGCAAAGAAAAAAAGAGGCGCACCAAGGTCGCTGTGTGACTAAGCTAAGCGACACAAGTGGCCGACACAAACACCTGGCCCATCTAGGAGTGGCACTGCAGTGTCAGGCAGGATGGCACTTCAAAAAAATTGTCCCCAAACAGCACATGATGCAAAGAAAAATTAAAGAAAAAAGAGGTGCAAGATGGAATTGTCCTTGGGCCCTCCCACCCACCCTTATGTTGTATAAACAGGACATGCACACTTTAAAAAACCCATCATTTCAGCGACAGGGTCTGCCACACGACTGTGACTGAAATGACTGGTTGGTTTGGGCCCCCACCAAAAAAAGAAGCAATCAATCTCTCCTTGCACAAACTGGCTCTACAGAGGCAAGATGTCCACCTCATCATCATCCTCCGATTCCTCACCCTTTTCACTGTGTACATCCCCCTCCTCACAGATTATTAATTCGTCCCCACTGGAATCCACCATCTCAGGTCCCTGTGTACTTTCTGGAGGCAATTGCTGCTGGTGAATGTCTCCACGGAGGAATTGATTATAATTCATTTTGATAAACATCATCTTCTCCACATTTTCTGGAAGTAACCTCGTACGCCGATTGCTGACAAGGTGAGCGGCTGCACTAAACACTCTTTCGGAGTACACACTAGAGATGAGCGCCGGAAATTTTTCGGGTTTTGTGTTTTGGTTTTGGGTTCGGTTCCGCGGCCGTGTTTTGGGTTCGACCGCGTTTTGGCAAAACCTCACCGAATTTTTTTTGTCGGATTCGGGTGTGTTTTGGATTCGGGTGTTTTTTTCCAAAAAACCTAAAAAACAGCTTAAATCATAGAATTTGGCGGTCATTTTGATCCCAAAGTATTATTAACCTCAAAAACCATAATTTCCACTCATTTTCAGTCTATTCTGAATACCTCACACCTCACAATATTAATTTTAGTCCTAAAATTTGCACCGAGGTCGCTGTGTGAGTAAGATAAGCGACCCTAGTGGCCGACACAAACACCGGGCCCATCTAGGAGTGGCACTGCAGTGTCACGCAGGATGGCCCTTCCAAAAAACCCTCCCCAAACAGCACATGACGCAAAGAAAAAAAGAGGCGCAATGAGGTAGCTGTGTGAGTAAGATTAGCGACCCTAGTGGCCGACACAAACACCGGGCCCATCTAGGAGTGGCACTGCAGTGTCACGCAGGATGTCCCTTCCAAAAAACCCTCCCCAAACAGCACATGACGCAAAGAAAAAAAGAGGCGCAATGAGGTAGCTGTGTGAGTAAGATAAGCGACCCTAGTGGCCGACACAAACACCGGGCCCATCTAGGAGTGTCACTGCAGTGTCACGCAGGATGTCCCTTCCAAAAAACCCTCCCCAAACAGCACATGACGCAAAGAAAAAAAGAGGCGCAATGAGGTAGCTGTGTGAGTAAGATAAGCGACCCTAGTTGCCGACACAAACACCGGGCCCATCTAGGAGTGGCACTGCAGTGTCACGCAGGATGTCCCTTCCAAAAAACCCTCCCCAAACAGCACATGACGCAAAGAAAAAAAGAGGCGCAATGAGGTAGCCGTGTGAGTAAGATAAGCGACCCTAGTGGCCGACACAAACACCGGGCCCATCTAGGAGTGTCACTGCAGTGTCACGCAGGATGTCCCTTCCAAAAAACCCTCCCCAAACAGCACATGACGCAAAGAAAAAAAGAGGCGCAATGAGGTAGCTGTGTGAGTAAGATAAGCGACCCTAGTGGCCGACACAAACACCGGGCCCATCTAGGAGTGGCACTGCAGTGTCACGCAGGATGTCCCTTCCAAAAAACCCTCCCCAAACAGCACATGACGCAAAGAAAAAGAAAAGAAAAAAGAGGTGCAAGATGGAATTGTCCTTGGGCCCTCCCACCCACCCTTATGTTGTATAAACAGGACATGCACACTTTAACCAACCCATCATTTCAGTGACAGGGTCTGCCACACGACTGTGACTGATATGACGGGTTGGTTTGGACCCCCACCAAAAAAGAAGCAATTAATCTCTCCTTGCACAAACTGGCTCTACAGAGGCAAGATGTCCACCTCATCATCATCCTCCGATATATCACCGTGTACATCCCCCTCCTCACAGATTATCAATTCGTCCCCACTGGAATCCACCATCTCAGCTCCCTGTGTACTTTGTGGAGGCAATTGCTGCTGGTCAATGTCTCCACGGAGGAATTGATTATAATTCATTTTAATGAACATCATCTTCTCCACATTTTCTGGATGTAACCTCGTACGCCGATTGCTGACAAGGTGAGCGGCGGCACTAAACACTCTTTCGGAGTACACACTTGTGGGAGGGCAACTTAGGTAGAATAAAGCCAGTTTGTGCAAGGGCCTCCAAATTGCCTCTTTTTCCTGCCAGTATAAGTACGGACTGTGTGACGTGCCTACTTGGATGCGGTCACTCATATAATCCTCCACCATTCTTTCAATGGGGAGAGAATCATATGCAGTGACAGTAGACGACATGTCCGTAATCGTTGTCAGGTCCTTCAGTCCGGACCAGATGTCAGCATCAGCAGTCGCTCCAGACTGCCCTGCATCACCGCCAGCGGGTGGGCTCGGAATTCTGAGCCTTTTCCTCGCACCCCCAGTTGCGGGAGAATGTGAAGGAGGAGATGTTGTTGACAGGTCGCGTTCCGCTTGACTTGACAATTTACTCACCAGCAGGTGTTTGAACCCCAGCAGACTTGTGTCTGCCGGAAAGAGAGATCCAAGGTAGGCTTTAAATCTAGGATCGAGCACGGTGGCCAAAATGTAGTGCTCTGATTTCAACAGATTGACCACCCGTGAATCCTTGCTAAGCGAATTAAGGGCTCCATCCACAAGTCCCACATGCCTAGCGGAATCGCTCCGTGTTAGCTCCTCCTTCAATGTCTCCAGCTTCTTCTGCAAAAGCCTGATGAGGGGAATGACCTGACTCAGGCTGGCAGTGTCTGAACTGACTTCACGTGTGGCAAGTTCAAAGGGCATCAGAACCTTGCACAACGTTGAAATCATTCTCCACTGCGCTTGAGACAGGTGCATCCCACCTCCTATATCGTGCTCAATTGTATAGGCTTGAATGGCCTTTTGCTGCTCCTCCAACCTCTGAAGCATATACAGGGTTGAATTCCACCTCGTTACCACTTCTTGCTTCAGATGATGGCAGGGCAGGTTCAGTAGTTTTTGGTGGTGCTCCAGTTTTCTGTACGTGGTGCCTGTACGCCGAAAGTGTCCCGCAATTCTTCTGGCCACCGACAGCATCTCTTGCACGCCCCTGTCGTTTTTTAAAAAATTCTGCACCACCAAATTCAAGGTATGTGCAAAACATGGGACGTGCTGGAATTTGCCCATATTTAATGCACACACAATATTGCTGGCGTTGTCCGATGCCACAAATCCACAGGAGAGTCCAATTGGGGTAAGCCATTCCGCGATGATCTTCCTCAGTTGCCGTAAGAGGTTTTCAGCTGTGTGCGTATTCTGGAAACCGGTGATACAAAGCGTAGCCTGCCTAGGAAAGAGTTGGCGTTTGCGAGATGCTGCTACTGGTGCCGCCGCTGCTGTTCTTGCGGCGGGAGTCCATACATCTACCCAGTGGGCTGTCACAGTCATATAGTCCTGACCCTGCCCTGCTCCACTTGTCCACATGTCCGTGGTTAAGTGGACATTGGGTACAACTGCATTTTTTAGGACACTGGTGAGTCTTTTTCTGACGCCCGTGTACATTCTCGGTATCGCCTGCCTAGAGAAGTGGAACCTAGATGGTATTTGGTAACGGGGGCACACTACCTCAAGAAATTGTCTAGTTCCCTGTGAACTAACGGCGGATACCGGACGCACGTCTAACACCAACATAGTTGTCAAGGCCTCAGTTATCCGCTTTGCAACAGGATGACTGCTGTGATATTTCATCTTCCTCGCAAAGGACTGTTGGACAGTCAATTGCTTGGTGGAAGTAGTAAAAGTGTGCTTACGACTTCCCTTCTGGGATGACCATCGACTCCCAGCAGCAACAACAGCAGCGCCAGCAGCAGTAGGCGTTACACGCAAGGATGCATCGGAGGAATCCCAGGCAGGAGAGGACTCGTCAGAATTGCCAGTGACATTGCCTGCAGGACTATTGGCATTCCTGGGGAAGGAGGAAATTGACACTGAGGGAGTTGGTGGGGTGGTTTGCGTGAGCTTGGTTACAAGAGGAAGGGATTTACTGGTCAGTGGACTGCTTCCGCTGTCACCCAAAGTTTTTGAACTTGTCACTGACTTATTATGAATGCGCTGCAGGTGACGTATAAGGGAGGATGTTCCGAGGTGGTTAACGTCCTTACCCCTACTTATTACAGCTTGACAAAGGGAACACACGGCTTGACACCTGTTGTCCGCATTTCTGGTGAAATACTTCCACACCGAAGAGCTGATTTTTTTGGTATTTTCACCAGGCATGTCAACGGCCATATTCCTACCACGGACAACAGGTGTCTCCCCGGGTGCCTGACTTAAACAAACCACCTCACCATCAGAATCCTCCTGGTCAATTTCCTCCCCAGCGCCAGCAACACCCATATCCTCCTCATCTTGGTGTACTTCAACACTGACATCTTCAATCTGACTATCAGGAACTGGACTGCGGGTGCTCCTTCCATCACTTGCAGGGGGCGTGCAAATGGTGGAAGGCGCATGCTCTTCACGTCCAGTGTTGGGAAGGTCAGGCATCGCAACCGACACAATTGGAGTCGGACTCTCCTTGTGGATTTGGGATTTCGAAGAACGCACAGTTCTTTGCGGTGCTACTGCTTTTGCCAGCTTTAGTCTTTTCATTTTTCTAGCGAGAGGCTGAGTGCTTCCATCCTCATGTGAAGCTGAACCACTAGCCATGAACATAGGCCAGGGCCTCAGCCGTTCCTTGCCACTCCGTGTGGTAAATGGCATATTGGCAAGTTTACGCTTCTCCTCCGACAATTTTATTTTAGGTTTTGGAGTCCTTTTTTTACTGATATTTGGTGTTTTGGATTTGACATGCTCTGTACTATGACATTGGGCATCGGCCTTGGCAGACGACGTTGCTGGCATTTCATCGTCTCGGCCATGACTAGTGGCAGCAGCTTCAGCACGAGGTGGAAGTGGATCTTGATCTTTCCCTAATTTTGGAACCTCAACATTTTTGTTCTCCATATTTTAATAGGCACAACTAAAAGGCACCTCAGGTAAACAATGGAGATGGATGGATTGGATACTAGTATACAATTATGGACGGGCTGCCGAGTGCCGACACAGAGGTAGCCACAGCCGTGAACTACCGCACTGTACTGTGTCTGCTGCTAATATATAGACTGGTTGATAAAGAGATAGTATACTCGTAACTAGTATGTATGTATAAAGAAAGAAAAAAAACCACGGTTAGGTGGTATATACAATTATGGACGGGCTGCCGAGTGCCGACACAGAGGTAGCCACAGCCGTGAACTACCGCACTGTACTGTGTCTGCTGCTAATATATAGACTGGTTGATAAAGAGATAGTATACTCGTAACTAGTATGTATGTATAAAGAAAGAAAAAAAAACCACGGTTAGGTGGTATATACAATTATGGACGGGCTGCCGAGTGCCGACACAGAGGTAGCCACAGCCGTGAACTACCGCACTGTACTGTGTCTGCTGCTAATATATAGACTGGTTGATAAAGAGATAGTATACTCGTAACTAGTATGTATGTATAAAGAAAGAAAAAAAAACCACGGTTAGGTGGTATATACAATTATGGACGGGCTGCCGAGTGCCGACACAGAGGTAGCCACAGCCGTGAACTACCGCACTGTACTGTGTCTGCTGCTAATATATAGACTGGTTGATAAAGAGATAGTATACTCGTAACTAGTATGTATGTATAAAGAAAGAAAAAAAAACCACGGTTAGGTGGTATATACAATTATGGACGGGCTGCCGAGTGCCGACACAGAGGTAGCCACAGCTGTGAACTACCGCACTGTACTGTGTCTGCTGCTAATATATAGACTGGTTGATAAAGAGATAGTATACTCGTAACTAGTATGTATGTATAAAGAAAGAAAAAAAAACCACGGTTAGGTGGTATATACAATTATGGACGGGCTGCCGAGTGCCGACACAGAGGTAGCCACAGCCGTGAACTACCGCACTGTACTGTGTCTGCTGCTAATATATAGACTGGTTGATAAAGAGATAGTATACTCGTAACTAGTATGTATGTATAAAGAAAGAAAAAAAAACCACGGTTAGGTGGTATATACAATTATGGACGGGCTGCCGAGTGCCGACACAGAGGTAGCCACAGCCGTGAACTACCGCACTGTACTGTGTCTGCTGCTAATATAGACTGGTTGATAAAGAGATAGTATACTCGTAACTAGTATGTATGTATAAAGAAAGAAAAAAAAACCACGGTTAGGTGGTATATACAATTATGGACGGGCTGCCGAGTGCCGACACAGAGGTAGCCACAGCCGTGAACTACCGCACTGTACTGTGTCTGCTGCTAATATAGACTGGTTGATAAAGAGATAGTATACTACTAATATTATATATACTGGTGGTCAGGTCACTGGTCACTAGTCACACTGGCAGTGGCACTCCTGCAGCAAAAGTGTGCACTGTTTAATTTTAATATAATATTATGTACTCCTGGCTCCTGCTATAACCTATAACTGGCACTGCAGTGCTCCCCAGTCTCCCCCACAATTATAAGCTGTGTGAGCTGAGCACAGTCAGATATATATATACATTGATGCAGCACACTGGGCTGAGCAGTGCACACAGATATGGTATGTGACTGAGTCACTGTGTGTATCGTTTTTTTCAGGCAGAGAACGGATATATTAAATAAAACAAACAACTGCACTGTCTGGTGGTCACTGTGGTCGTCAGTCACTAAACTCTGCACTCTCTTCTACAGTATCACAGCCTCAGGTCAATCTCTCTCTCTCTCTCTCAACCCTAATCTAAATGGAGAGGACGCCAGCCACGTCCTCTCCCTATCAATCTCAATGCACGTGTGAAAATGGCGGCGACGCGCGGCTCCTTATATAGAATCCGAGTCTCGCGAGAATCCGACAGCGTCATGATGACGTTCGGGCGCGCTCGGGTTAACCGAGCAAGGCGGGAGGATCCGAGTCTGCTCGGACCCGTGAAAAAAACATGAAGTTCGTGCGGGTTCGGATTCAGAGAAACCGAACCCGCTCATCTCTAGTACACACTGGAGGGAGGGCAACTTAGGTAGAATAAAGCCAGTTTGTGCAAGGACCTCCAAATTGCCTCTTTTTCCTGCCAGTATACGTACGGACTGTCTGACGTGCCTACTTGGATGCGGTCACTCATATAATCCTCCACCATTCTTTCAATGGTGAGAGAATCATATGCAGTGACAGTAGACGACATGTCAGTAATCGTTGGCAGGTCCTTCAGTCTGGACCAGATGTCAGCACTCGCTCCAGACTGCCCTGCATCACCGCCAGCGGGTGGGCTCGGAATTCTTAGCCTTTTCCTCGCACCCCCAGTTGCGGGAGAATGTGAAGGAGGAGATGTTGACGGGTCACGTTCCGCTTGACTTGACAATTTTCTCACCAGCAGATCTTTGAACCTCTGCAGACTTGTGTCTGCCGGAAAGAGAGATACAACGTAGGTTTTAAATCTAGGATCGAGCACGGTGGCCAAAATGTAGTGCTCTGATTTCAACAGATTGACCACCCGTTAATCCTGGTTAAGCGAATTAAGGGCTCCATCCACAAGTCCCACATGCCTAGCGGAATCGCTCTGTTTTAGCTGATCCTTCAATGTCTCCACCTTCTTCGGCAAAAGCCTGATGAGGGGAATGACCTGACTCAGGCTGGCAGTGTCTGAACTGACTTCACGTGTGGCAAGTTCAAAGGGTTGCAGAACCTTGCACAACGTTGAAATCATTCTCCACTGCGCTTGAGTCAGGTGCATTCCCCCTCCTTTGCCTATAGCGTGGGCAGATGTATAGGCTTGAATGGCCTTTTGCTGCTCCTCCATCCTCTGAAGCATATAGAGGGTTGAATTCCACCTCGTTACCACCTCTTGCTTCAGATGATGGCAGGGCAGGTTCAGGAATGTTTGGTGGTGCTCCAGTCTTCGGCACGCGGTGGCTGAATGACGAAAGTGGCCCGCAATTCTTCGGGCCATCGACAGCATCTCTTGCACGCCCCTGTCGTTTTTTAAATAATTCTGCACCACCAAATTCAATGTATGTGCAAAACATGGGACGTGCTGGAATTTGCCCAGATGTAATGCACGCACAATATTGCTGGCGTTGTCCGATGTCACAAATCCCCAGGAGAGTCCAATTGGGGTAAGCCATTCTGCGATGATCTTCCTCAGTTTCCGTAAGAGGTTGTCAGCTGTGTGCCTCTTCTGGAAAGCGTTGATACAAAGCGTAGCCTGCCTAGGAACGAGTTGGCGTTTGCGAGATGCTGCTACTGGTGCCGCCGCTGCTGTTCTTGCTGCGGGAGGCAATACATCTACCCAGTGGGCTGTCACAGTCATATAGTCCTGAGTCTGCCCTGCTCCACTTGTCCACATGTCCGTGGTTAAGTGGACATTGGGTACAACTGCATTTTTTAGGACACTGGTGAGTCTTTTTCTGAGGTCTGTGTACATTTTCGGTATCGCCTGCCTAGAGAAATGGAACCTAGATGGTATTTGGTACCGGGGACACAGTACCTCAATCAAGTCTCTAGTTGCCTCTGAATTAACGGTGGATACCAGAACCACGTTTCTCACCGCCCAGGCTGCCAAGGCCTGAGTTATCTGCTTTGCAGCAGGATGACTGCTGTGATATTTCATCTTCCTCGCAAAGGACTGTTGGACAGTCAATTGCTTACTGGAAGTAGTACAAGTGGTCTTCCGACTTCCCCTCTGGGATGACGATCGACTCCCAGCAGCAACAACAGCAGCGCCAGCAGCAGTAGGCGTTACACTCAAGGATGCATCGGAGGAATCCCAGGCAGGAGAGGACTCGTCAGACTTGCCAGTGACATGGCCTGCAGGACTATTGGCTTTCCTGGGTAAGGAGGAAATTGACACTGAGGGAGTTGGTGGTGTGGTTTGAGGGAGCTTGGTTACAAGAGGAAGGGATTTAGTGGTCAGTGGACTGCTTCCGCTGTCATCCAAAGTTTTTGAACTTGTCACTGACTTATGATGAATGCGCTGCAGGTGACGTATAAAGGAGGATGTTCCGAGGTGGTTAACGTCCTTACCCCTACTTATTACAGCTTGACAAAGGCAACACACGGCTTGACACCTGTTGTCCGCATTTGTGTTGAAATAATTCCACACCGAAGAGCTGATTTTTTTTGTATTTTGACCAGGCTTGTCAACGGCCCTATTCCTCCCACGGACAACAGGTGTCTCCCCAGGTGCCTGACTTAAACAAACCACCTCACCATCAGAATCCTCCTTGTCAATTTCCTCCCCAGCGCCAGCAACACCCATATCCTCATCCTGGTGTACTTCAACAGTGACATCTTCAATTTGACTATCAGGAACTGGACTGCGGGTGCTCCTTCCAGCACTTGCAGGGGGCGTGCAAATGGTGGAAGGCACAAGATCTTCCCGTCCAGTGTTGGGAAGGTCAGGCATCGCAACCGACACAATTGGACTCTCCTTGGGGATTTGTGATTTAGAAGAACGCAGAGTTCTTTGCTGTGCTTTTGCCAGCTTAAGTCTTTTCTTTTTTCTAGCGAGAGGATGAGTGCTTCCATCCTCATGTGAAGCTGAACCACTAGCCATGAACATAGGCCAGTGCCTCAGCCGTTCCTTGCCACTCCGTGTCGTAAATGGCATATTGGCAAGTTTACGCTTCTCCTCAGACGCTTTCAATTTACATTTTTGGATCATTTTACTGAGCTTTTGTTTTTTGGGGATTTTACATGCTCTCTACTATGACATTGGGCATCGGCCTTGGCAGACGACGTTGATGGCATTTCATCGTCTCGGCCATGACTAGTGGCAGCAGCTTCAGCACGAGGTGGAAGTGGATCTTAATCTTTCCCTATTTTAACCTCCACATTTTTGTTCTCCATTTTTTAATGTGTGGAATTATATGCTAGTATCAATAGCAATGGCCTACTACTATATATACTGCGCACAACTGAAATGCACCACAGGTATGGATGGATAGTATACTTTACGACACAGAGGTAGGTACAGCAGTGGCCTACTGTACCGTAATGCTATATATTATATACTGGTGGTCAGCAAACTGTGCAAAACTGAAATGCACCACAGGTATGGATGGATAGTATACTTGACGACACAGAGGTAGGTACGGCAGTGGCCTTCTGTACCGTAATGCTATATATTATATACTGGTGGTCAGCAAACTGTGCAAAACTGAAATGCACCACAGGTATGGATGGATAGTATACTTGACGACACAGAGGTAGGTACAGCAGTGGCCTACTGTACCGTAATGCTATATATTATATACTGGTGGTCAGCAAACTGTGCAAAACTGAAATGCACCACAGGTATGGATAGATAGTATACTTAACGACACAGAGGTAGGTACAGCAGTGGCCTACTGTACCATAATGCTATATATTATATACTGGTGGTCAGCAAACTGTGCAAAACTGAAATGCACCACAGATATGGATGGATAGTATACTTGACGACACAGAGGTAGGTACAGCAGTGGCCTTCTGTACCCTACTCCTATATATTATATACTGGTGGTCAGCAAAATTATGCACTGTACTCCTACTATATACTACAATGCAGCACAGATATGGAGTGTTTTTCAGGCAGACAACGTATACTGGTGGTCACTGTCAGCAAAACTCTGCACTGTACTCCTCCTATATAATACTGCTGTTCCCCAGTCCCCACAATTAAGCAGTGTGAGCACAGATATATGCAGCACACTGAGCACAGATATGGAGTGTTTTTCAGGCAGACAACGTATACTGGTGGTCACTGTCAGCAAAACTCTGCACTGTACTCCTCCTATATAATACTGCTGGTCCCCAGTCCCCACAATAAAGCAGTGTGAGCACAGATATATGCAGCACACTGAGCACAGATATGGAGTGTTTTTCAGGCAGACAACATATACTGCTGGTCACTGTCAGCAAAACTCTGCACTGTACTCCTCCTATATAATATACTGGTGGTCCCCAGTCCCCACAATAAAGCAGTGTGAGCACAGATATATGCAGCACACTGAGCACAGATATGGAGTGTTTTTCAGGCAGACAACGTATACTGGTGGTCACTGTCAGCAAAACTCTGCACTGTACTCCTCCTATATAATACAGCTGCTCCCCAGTCCCCACAATTAAGCAGTGTGAGCACAGATATATGCAGCACACTGAGCACAGATATGGAGTGTTTTTCAGGCAGACAACGTATACTGGTGGTCAGTCACTGTCAGCAAAACTCTGCACTGTACTCCTCCTATATAATACAGTGCTCCCCAGTCCCCACAATTAAGCAATAAGCACAAATATTTGCATCAACATTAATAAACGGAGAGGACGCCAGCCACGTCCTCTTCCTAACATTTCCAATGCACGAGTGAAAATGGCGGCGACGCGCGGCTGCTTATATAGAATCCGAATCTCGTGAGAATCCGACAGCGGGATGATGACGTTCGGGCGCGCTCGGATTAACCGAGCCATACGGGAGAATCCGAGTATGCCTCGGACCCGTGTAAAATGGGTGAAGTTCGGGGGGGTTCGGTTTCCGAGGAACCGAACCCGCTCATCACTAGTATAAAGTGGTGCTGTGTTGTGCAGACCAGTGGTAGTGTCCTGTGTCATCAGTAATTCCGGTGACGATATACGCTGCTGCTATATATCCACTGCTGCAGTATAACAATTATAACAACCTGGGCCAGTATTTACTAAAAATCCGAGTTTGGTCGATTTGTGTTTTTTTTTCTAAGTCCCAATCCGGGAATTCACTAAGCACCAATCTCGGCAGTGTCTGGTCTATTCGTAATGGTTTGACTGACAACGTCCCGAAATACGAATGAATAGACCATCGGTCAAACGCGGCTGTTATTTCATAGAATAGGGGAATTCACTATTCATTCGTATTTGGGTGTTAGTCTCTGAGGGCTCAAATGCGGTCGTATTTTTTTGCGATTCGTTAAAAAAAGCGGCACAAAAATAGACCTGCTTTTTTCAGTCGTGTTTACATGTGTTGGCAATAAAAAAATCACTCACACCTGAATTAGGATGCCTATAAAAGGATGTTAGGCCCATTTCAATACACATACACTCAGAAATGGCAGCAGGACTGTGGGCCAGTGATCTTTTGTGTGCTGTGGGATTCCTCAGACTCAGACATCAGCCTGCAAGTACCCAGGGCCAAGAAAATGAACATGGTCAGCAGGTTGTACAGGTTCCGCGGAGGCTGCGCAGGCCTCATTTTTTTAGGGGGCGTTTAAACCCGAATGCATTGTCCGATGATAAGGTCATACAGATGTTCCGTCTAAATCGTAACAACATTTTCCGTCTGTATGACCTTGTCAAACTGGGCCTAGACCCTGAGACAGCACGCTCTCGCCCTGTCTCAGGCCTGCACAAACTCCTGGCTGTGTTGCACTTTATGGCTACTGGCAGCTTTCAGGCTGTGTCTGGGGATGTCATAGGAATCTCACAGCCCTCATTTTCAAGAATCTTAATACAGGTGATGTATACCTAACAACGTCTTCTGTTTTGTGTTTGTTTTAATTTCTCGGTGGCCAGTTCTGTCCTAAAATCTCAAGTTTATTGTTCGTTAAAATGTTCACACAGGTTTTGGCTGTTTTGCAGCCCCACATCGAGGCCTCAATCTGCTTCCCTACCCAGGAGTCTCAGTGGCATGCCGTCAGGGTAGATTTCTATGAGATGGCTGGCATGCCCAATGTGCTTGGAGCCATAGATTGCACACACATTCAGCTGAGACCACCTAGGGGCAGGCATCACATATATACTAACCGCCATTTTCAACACTCCACAAATGTGCAAGTGGTTTGTGATGCAAATCTCAAAATAATGAGTGTTGTTGCTGGTTACCCTGGGGGCTGCCATGACTCCTTCATCCTCAGTCAGTCATCCCTCTTTGATAAGTTTGAGGATGGACAAATGCCAGATGGATGGCTGCTGGGTATGTAATTTGATATGTGTAGGCCTGCGTATACTTTGTCCAAATACAGGGGCAGATGTATTAACCTGTAGAAGGCATAAGGAAGTGAGAAACCAGTGATCTGTGCAAGGTGATAAAGGCACCTGCCAATCTGCTCCAATATGTAAATTAACATTTAGGAACAGATTGTCTGCTGCCTTTTTTACCTTGCACATATCACTTGTTTTTCACTTCCTTATGCCTTCTACAGGTTAATACATCTGCCCCACAGTGTGTTACTTATGTGTTGCTGTATCTTAACATGATTCACGTTACTATATCTGTCTTTTAGGTGATGGAGGATATGGCTGTTACTCTTGGCTTCTAACTCCATTGTCCCGACCTGATACCCCTGCTGAACACAATTACAATCATGCACATAAGTCCACGCGGAATGTGATAGAAAGATGTTTTGGTGTGCTGAAATCTAGGTTTCAGTGTCTGGATAAGTCTGGTGGCCTTTTGTTGTATAGTCCCTCCAAGGTGACTCAAATTGTGTTCTGCTGCTGCTTTCTTCATAACATGTGTTTGCAACAACATCTGCCACATGTTGAGGAGGAGGAGGAGGAGGAAGAAAGCAGCCAGCAAGCAGAGGAATTAGAGACATCTGGTGATACTTGGAGTACTGATGTAGGGAGGCAGTTTAGGCAACAGATCATAAATCGCTATTTCTAAGGTAAGCTTGGTTTGCTTATTTCATTTGTTGTGTCTTCATAAATAGATGTTTTGTGTTTTTTTCCAAAATCCATTACTCTGAATGTGTCTGTCTCCTTGACACATACAAACATACCCTCGCTATATGCTTAAAAAATGTCGCATGTGTATTGTGTGTCTTTTTAATATCAAAACAACAGATTATGAGTGGCATGCATTAAGTCTGGATAAGTGTTCGAAATCTTGCAGTGCTAATTTCTTACAAGCCAACATCAACCATTTAGTATTTTACTTTATCATTGTGTGTAATGTCCTAATGCACATTTTCACAAACTCGGCCCTCAGGACCACACACAGTGCATGTTTTTAAAGTAACACAGTAGAAGCACAAGTGTATGAATTACTCACAGACATATGTTAAAAGGTTCACAGGTGGAGCTAATTATGTCACTTGTGATTCTGTGAGTAGACCTGCAAAACATGCACTGTGTGGGTTCCTGATGGCCGAGTTTGAGAACCTGTGTTCCCAAAAAACACTCCAAAACATATAATATGTTAGCCTTGAGGAAAACATGTGTCCATATGTGTGATGCACCATCATATTTAAGACTCACAAACTTACTGTAATCATGATTATTTTTTTTTACTAATGTTTGATGCTGTAAACTTGATGATGTGTAAGTAAATACACAGTTTGCCACACATATACATTATTGTACACTTTTTTTTAGGGTAAAAGTACATATTTGTTTGTTTATGCATCATGTGTAAAAACATGCTTAATAATTTTTAACACACACAAACATGTCCCAACAATACTGACATTCATTTGGACAATGTTTTACAAACAAAACAAAGGCAACATATTACAAGCTTTTTACGCCACTCGATTGAGTTCATCTTGTAATGTTGTATAGATAAGATAGCTAAGATATGTATCACTAACATTGTAATTTGGATTGTCTGCAGTCAAAGAGAATGATTGGAATCTAGAGTAATGATTAGAAAAAAATCAAGTGGTCAGTTTACTTCCTGCTAAAGACATTCTGCCTGGCTGGCAATTATTGTATCTGCAGGCAAAGAGAATGATTGGAATCTAGAAAGAGTAATGATTTGAAAAAAATCAAGTGGTCAGTTTACTTCCTGCTAAAGACATTCTGCCTGGCTGGCAATTATTGTATCTGCAGGCAAAGAGAATGATTGGAATCTAGAAAGAGTAATGATTAGAAAAAAATCAAGTGGTCAGTTTACTTCCTGCTAACATGTATGTGTGGCTCCATCAACATTTTCCTCCTCCAATACCCAAAATAAATGAAAAGGAAAAAAAGGGGCAAGGAGCTAAGTGTGATATTTTGTAAAGCATCAAAAACACTTGCTAACTTTAATTATCACAAATGTCTAACTTTTTTTTGTTAAATTTTTTTTGGTGGCTGCTTGTCCTGCCCTTTGCCTTTAGCACTGTCATGTTGGCGTGCTCTTGTGGACCGTCTTGGTGGTGATGAGACTGGCGTGATATTTGGAGTAGTCGTACCAGAACTGCTGGTTGTTTGCTGTTGGTGCATGCATCTGAGTGTTTCATTCAGGTTAGTGAGGGTGGCATTGAGTTCACGTGTAGCAGCATTTTGATTGTCTATTATATATATTCTGAATAAGCTTTCATTAATCTTTTGACTGTTTTGAAAAATGCTCATATAACTTTGCTGTTGTCTGTGCTGTTCCTCCATTAGTCTGTGCTGTTGTTCCATTATGCGCTGTAAGTTGCCCATGACCTGTGTAATGTCTGTACGCATGAGTTCCATGGTATTGCCTATTCTGGTTGTTTGCTCATTTTGTCCACTCAGATTTCTAGAGATTCTTCTGAGGTGAGATGGTAGGCTTGCAAACATTTGTGTCTGCTTACGCAGGCAATCTTCATTAGTGGCCTGCTGTCTAGCCCAAATAGTCCAAAACACCTGATCAGGGCCTTATGTTCCTGGTGTTGTTGGGCTGTGTTGTGGTGGGGGTGATGTGCTTTGCAGTGGTGGTGTACTCACAGGTGCTGGGGGGCTCATTCCTTGCATTAATGGCTGCATTTCTAAGATGTTTGTCTCCTCCATGTCACTGTGTTGGTGTTGTTGCGGAGGGATGCTGTTCCCAGGACTCGAAGCTGAAATGTTAAACATATCTCCGTTAGCTATCCATATGGTTGTGAAATGAAAACAAAACACTACACATGGAACACATGTCAATCACTGTTGCTTTCAATTATTCTGCCTAGCAACATCATCACTCATAGCTTAAAAACATACATATGCCTGCTTGTGGCAAATGTGTCTGGTTACTTAATTGTGAAAGCAAACACTTTAGTTTTATTGTAGCTCACACATACTCCAGCATAAAATAAACATTGTAATACATAATGTGTTACCTTATAGCTTTGTTCAAACAAACATAGTAATGTTTTTGTAGGTATTTTGCAATGTTACCTTAAGCACACATGAGATTTTTGGAAAAACAAACTTACTTTTTACAAACAAACCAACATGTTTTTTTGTTGCAGCATCTTACACCCAATGTCATACTGTATGACTCAAGTGGACATACATATCTTTACTGGATGTGGACAAGGCCATTTAGTTTGGATTCCATTTCAGCTTTTACTTACTGTGGTAAGTATTTTGGTTTTGGATGTGTTTGGACTTAATGCGGTTATAAATATATAAATGAAGCGCTGCCCGACTCAATTCCTTGCTTTTATAACATTTATTACATACATTACATACAACATTAAATATACCACTCGGCCAGTGATCAATTATAAAATTCAATTGTGTATTAAAACTATCAATTGCAGTATATCTTTGTTATTATTGCGCTAAAAAATCCATTTAGTACTGTGCATAAAGTTAGTCCAACATGAAGCGCATGGCGGACTCAGGCCCAAATAGCTGCCTCTGATACTTCATCAGCTCACGCACCAATGCCACATTTTTAGCAAAACTAAACTTAACATTCCGCCCAGTCTTAGTAGTGGTGCGTGGCTGCGGAGCACTCTGACTGTCACTGTCACTTGAGGCTGCTGCAGCAACCTCACCCACCTCCTCCACCTCACTGACCTCACTAACACTCACCTCCTCCACCTGACCGACCTCCTCCCCCTCACTCACACCCTCCACCTCTGAGTCACACATAATTGTGTGTGCAAACAGTTAACACAGGAAAAAAAAAAGACAAACAACACACTCCTCCACTACCACTACACAACTCACACACACACACACAAACACACACAAACACTGACAAGGGACTATAAAGAAAAATAACTTGGACTAAAAATTAGACAAAACCACAAAATACAAGACAACAATAATGACAAGACGACTTTCAAACACAATACCACACTCAGAAATCGCTACCACCACTCCTCACCAAACCACAAAATCACCTACCTCCACAGCACAACCTCCCTCCTCCTCACCACTAACTAAACCCACGAGGTGCGGACGGTTTGGGGCATATTTATATGGTTGCGCACAGACACTCCTACCATCTGAAACACAACCAATCACGAACGGGGATGAAAATCGAAACTGAAAGTGAAAATGTGGCCGCGGGAAAAAAAACCCTGCCGCGTTTAACTTAGTGCAAAAACCTGCAAATCCAACAAAAACACGTACGCAAACGACAATGACGGCCGGAAATGTGGTAAAAAAAAACGACTGGCATCGACATCGGGAAACACGAAAACAATAAACTCGAATGCTTAGTAACTTTGCGTATATGGATTCAAAAAGTTGCATGAAAATGCACCCGATACAAAACGAGTTTAAACACTACACAAACCGACTCAAACACGAATATTAGTAAATATTGGCCATTGTGTCTAGAATGTATATAGGTAAGCACTGTTTTATATTACTTTATGTACGCCTGATGACGGTTTTATAATAAAACCGAAACGTTGCAGTTATTGACGGGGTGATGTCCTGTTATTTATAAGAAGTCCTGAGAGTGCCGCTCACACACATCGCTATGCATGCAAGTACAATTGCCTGAGAGGGCACCGGGCATCTATTATATTATTTCTTTGGAGTGCCGGGCTCTGGAACTGAGTATATATATATATATATACATATAGATCAACACAGGGTAGGGCGATTCAGTGTCACAAAGAAGCCTAACCTCATTCCTCCACGTAGAGGCCCCCCTGCATGACCACGGCAAAGGTGGCAGGACTGGCGGGGATAACACTCCCACACAGCGGTCACTGCCAGGGAGCCATGTACGGATGTACGGTGCGGCGCTGTCAGTGTGTTACCCGCTGCCTGCACTGTGCTGCTCACCTTTTCCCTCTGCTGGGCTATTACAGTGACTCAGTGTGGAGGTCCCGCCCCCGGCCGCCTCCTCGGGCTCCAGCAGCTCCGTGCCGTGGTCTCCGTTGCTTAGTAGACCCTTAGCAGATCTTTTACCCGCTCACCGGGTCGGGAAGGCGGGGGTAAGTGAGCGACACAGTCACTTCCCCCCAGTTTTTTTTTTAGTTTAACTTTTTTTTAGTTGAACTCAGCGCCGCCCTTTAAGTGCTACCGTCCTTAGGCAGCTGCCTAAAACTGCCTAATGGTGGCGCCGGCCCTGAATCAGGGCAGTAGAGCAGGGGTCATGGAACTTTTTTACCTTTTACCCCAAAATATATTTAGATACGCTGACGTTACCCCCTTGATTTGAGAGGGTGGAAATCATATATTATTGTGCATATATACTGGTTATCACTGTTTATATAGCATTTCTGAGATACTGTATATATATATATATATATATATATAGAAAGACAGCATAAAGGGGCACTCACCAGAATTTTGCACGTAAAAAGCATTGAATATTTTATTTATACTTATCAAAGTGATTTCACAAGGAGAATTCTTTCAACATTTCGATCCATCAGGATCATCTTCAGGAAAATACAGCATAAGCAGCATGTACAAAAAATTGCATCCGTTCATGTACACCAGTACCTAGATAGAGAAAGATAGATGAAGGGGGGGAAGGGGGGGGGGGGGGAGAACACGACTTTTAGGAGACAGATGGTCACATCCTCACCTCAGTAATGTCAGTGGGAATCTCCCACTGTTCCGTGTGTGGGTTGGCGGGCCGCGGGCGGGAGGACAGGACAGCGCAGGACGGGCGGGCATAAGGGAGTGCGGTGTGATGTCAGCACGCCACACCACGGCCAGGAACACAGCACAGGACGGTCACATTGTGAGCCGGCCGGTGCTGGATGGGGCTGTGTCTCGGCAGCGCTACCATCCATTACCCCCAGGAATTCAATTTTTTTACCCCATTTGGGGTAATTTACCCCTTTTCCCTGACCACTGCAGTAGAGAGTCTTGCTGGGCCCAGATACTTTTCAGGGGTGTGGCCTATTACAAGAGGCGTGGCCACGCACCCCTAGAAAAAAATACACAAAAATTTTTACTTTCAGCACCTCCCTGGCCACACTGCAGCCCAGCACATAGCAGCGTGTGCTGGGCTGAGGAGAAGAGCTGCAGCTGCTATTGCCAGGTAAGGCGGTGGTTGCCCGGGTATTTAGTACCCTCTACCCACCTCTCGCATCACTGCATCTAATCTCTGTACATTCAGGATGTACCTGTGTAAGCCTGGCCTTACAGAATTGCAGCGGGGCAGGGGAATGGGGGGGGGGGGGGTCATTAGCTTTCTGGGGCATCGGGAGACTACACCCTGAGCCGGGCGCCTCCCGCAGGATGTGGGAGAGTGGGCAAGTATAAAATAGGAATTTAATTACCTACCGGCAAATCCTTTTCTCGTAGTCCGTAGAGGATACTGGGGTCCACATTAGTACCATGGGTATAGACGGGTCCACTAGGAGCACTTAAGAAATTAATAGTGTGCGCTGGCTCCTCCCTCTATGCCCCTCCTACCAGACCCAGTCTAGAAACTGTGCCGGAGGAGACGGACATACCGAGAGAAGGATTTAAGGACAGTGGTGAGATTGGAACCAGCACACACAAAACAAGATGAAAACCAAGCTAACCAAACTGGAACAGGAACAGCAACAGCTGAACCAACAATAACACTTAGCCAAGTAACCTTGCAGCAAAACACAAAGCACTGGGTGGGCGCCCAGTATCCTCTACGGACTACGAGAAAAAGATTTACCGGTAGGTAATTAAAATCCTATTTTCTCTTACATCCTAGAGGATACTGGGGTCCACATCAGTACCATGGGGATGTACCAACGCTCCCAAACCTGGCGGGAGAGTGCTGAGGTTCCTGCAGAACTGATTGACCAAATTGAAGGTCATCAGAGGCCAAAGTAGCAAACTTGTAGAACTTAGCAAACGTGTTCAAACCTGACCAAGTAGCTGCTCGGCAGAGCTGTAAAGCCGAGACACCCCAGGCAGCTGCCCAGGAAGAACCCACCAACCTAGTAGAGTGGGCCTGTACAGATTTTGGAACCAGCAAACCTGCCATAGAATAAGCATGCTGGATAGTAAGCCTGATCCAGCAAGCAAAAGACTGCTTTGAAGCAGGACACCCAATTTTATTGGGATCATAGAGAACAAACAACGAGTCCGACTTTCTGTGATGAGCTGTCCGCTTCACATAAATCTTCAAAGCCCTCACAACATCTAGGAACTTTGAAATAGAAGAGGTGTCTGTAACCACCGGGACCACAATAGGTTGGTTGATATGAAACGCAGACACCACCTTAGGAAGAAATTGCTGACAAGTTCTGATTTCAGCTCTATCCTCATGAAAAATCAAATAGGGGCTCTTTGGAAACAATGCCCCTAGTTCTCACACACGTCTGGCTGAAGCCAGGGCCAACAGTGTGACAGTCTTACACGTAACAAACTTACGTCCACCTCCTGTAAGGGCTCAAACCATTCTGATTGTAGGAACTGCAACACCACGTTGAGATCCCAAGGTGCCATAGGAGGCACAAAGGGCGGGTGGATGTGCAGAACACCCTTCAAGAATGTCTGTACCTCAGAGAGGGAAGCCAATTGGTTCTGGAAGAAAATGGATAAGGCCGAAATATGGACTTTTATGGAGCCCAGACGTAGGCTCACATCCACACCTGACTGCAGAAAAAGCAGAAAACATCCCAGTTGAAATTCCACCGCAGGAAATTTCCTGTTCTCACACCAAGAGACGTATTTTTTCCAAATACGGTGGTAATGCTTAGACGTTACCCCCTTTCTGGCTTGGATCAAAGTCGGAATAACCTTGTCCGGGATCCCTTTCCGGGCTAGAATTTGATGCTCAACCTCCAAGCCATTAAACATAGCCGTGATAAGTCTTGATAGACGAATGGCCCCTGTTGCAGGAGATCCTCTCGAAAGGGAGAGGCCACGGATCCTCCAGAAGCATGTCCAGTAGATCCGCGTACCAAGCCCTTCTTGGCCAGCCCAGAGCAATGAGAATTGCTTGAACCTTTTCCATTTTTATTCTTTTGAGAATTTTTGGAATCAATGGAGGTGGCGGAAACACGTACACCATCTGGTAGACACATGGGGTCGCCAGAGCGTCCACCGCCACTGCCTGTGGGTCCCTAGACCTGGAACAATACCGCTTGAGCTTCTTGTTTAGATGAGAGGCCATCATTGTCGATCTGTGGAATTCCCCACCAACGTGTCAAGCACCTGAACACCTCCGGGTGGAGGCCCCACTCTCCTGGGTGGAGGTCGAGTCTGCTGAGGAAGTATGCTTCCCAGTTATCTACTCTTGGAATGAAGATTGCCGACAATGCCACAGCATGTCTTTCTGCCCAGAGGAGAATTCTTGTTACCTCTGACATTGCTGCTCGGCTCTTCGTTCCACCCTGTCTGTTTTATGTACGTTACCGCCGTCACATTGTCCGACTGAACTTGAATGGCTTGATCTTGAAGAAGATGTGATGCCTGTAGAAGGGCGTTGTACACGGCCCTTAGTTCCAGAATGTTGATTGGAAGAATGGTTTCCTGACTTGACCATTTTCCTTGGAACTGTTCCCCCTGGGTGACTGCTCCCCAGCCTCTGAAGCTCGCGTCCGTGGTTAGCAGAATCCAATTTTGAATCCCGAATCTTCGACCCTCGGTCAGGTGAGAAGTCTGAAGCCACCACAGTAGAGAGATCCTGGCTTTTGACGACAGACGTATCTTCAGATGCATGTGGAGATGCGATCCAAACCATTTGTCCAACAGATCCAGCTGGAAGGGCCTTGCGTGAAACCTCCATACTGTAGCGCCTTGAGGGCAGCCACCATTTTCCCCAGAAGGCGAATGCATAGATGCACCGATATCCGGGCTGGTTTCAGAAAATCCCGCACCATCGACTGGATTACCAATGCCTTTTCCAATGAAAGGAATACCTTCTGTGCCTCCGTATCCAGTATCACCCCCAGGAACGGAAGCCTTCGTGTTGGGTCCAGGTGAGATTTTGGTAGGGTCAGAATCCACCCGTGATCCTGGAGTAGTCGAGTTGAGAGGGCAATGTTGTCCAACAACCTCTCCCTGGATGGTGCTTTTATCAGCAAATCATCCAGGTACGGAACTATGGGGGTCATTCCGAGTTGATCGTAGCTGGGCTAAATTTAGCACAGCTATGATCAGGCACTCAGCACAGGGCTAGTCCACCCCGCATGTCAGTGCCGCCCCCCCCCCCCCCCCCCCCAGAACTGCAAGAGCATCGCACTGCAGCTGGCCGGGAGAACATCTTCGCTGCCCGGGTCGCAGCGGCTGCGTGTGACGTCATGCAGCAACCGCGGCCTGCCCCCCCAATTATCGGGCCACTCCTGCGTTTTCCAGACCGCGCCCCCCAAACGGCGGCTAAATGCCACCATCCAGCCCCCTCCCGCCCAGCTAACGCCTCTGCCTGTCAATCAAGCAGAGGCAATCGCTGCGGTACAACGGCCTTCGGCCGTCCAGCATGCGCCGGCGCACTGTGGCACCAGCGCATGCGCAGATCGACCCGATCGATGCGCTGCTATAAACTGCAGCAAGCGACCGGGTTGGAATGACCCCCCCCCCCATGTTCACTCCATGCTTGCGGAGGAGCAACATCATCTCTGCCATTACCTTGGTGAACATCCTCGTTGCCGTGGAGAGGCCAAATGGCAGGGACTGGAACTGGTAGTGACAGTCCTGTAATGCAAACCTTAGATAAGCCTGATGAGGTGGCCAGATTGGAATATGAAGGTATGCATCCCTGATATCCAGGGACACCAGGAATTCCCCCTCCTCCAGACCTGAGATCACCACCCCCAGAGACTCATCTTAAACACCCGTAAATACGGGTTGAGTGACTTGAGGTTTAGACTGGGCCTTACCAAACCGTCCGGTTTCGGTAACACAAACAGGCTGGAATAATAACCCTTATTTTGCAGCTGAGGTGGAACTGGAACAATGACCTGAGTCAGTACCAATTTTTAGAATTGCTTCCTGTAAAGTCATACTTGCTTTGTGTAACTGGTAAGCCTGATTTGAAGAATCTGTGAGATGGGAGTTCCTGAAACTCTAGTCTGTATCCTGGGCGATAAGATCTTTGACCCACGGATCCTGGCATGATGTTGCCCAGATGTGACTGAAATATTTTAATCGGGCTCCCACCTGTCTATCTCCCAGGCAGTGTGGTCCACGATCATGCTGTAGGCTTTGAGGAAGCAGAACCGGAGGTCTGTTCCTGTGAATCTACAGTTGCTGGATTTCTTGGTTTACCTCTATTGCCTTTGAGGGCTGTAGAAGAACCTTTCGTTTTACTTTTAAATTTTGCTGTCCGAAAGGACTGCAGAGTTGGAGCAGAGTAGGTCTTCCCAGCTGGGGGTGCTGTGGAAGGAAGGTATGTAGACTTACCCGCCGTAGCCTTGGATATCCACGTATCCAGTTCATCTCCAAATAGGGCCTCACCCGTGAATGGTAGGCTTTCCATGCCTTTCCTGGAATCCGCATCCACAGTCCACTGGCATAGCCACAAGCCCCTGCGTGCTGATACTGCCATGGCATTGGTGCGTGCGTTGAGCAAGCCAATTTCTTTTATGGCCACCACCATAAAATTTGCAAAGTCCTGTATATGTTGTAGGAGTAAAACTATCTCCCCCCTGTATAAGGAATCTAACCCCTCAATTAGTTTATCTGACCATTTAGCAATGGCCCTAGTGATCCATGCACAAGCAATAGTGGGTCTCTGGGCCACCCCAGCAGCTGTATACAGGGATTTGAGAGTAGTCTCAATTTTGTGATCAGCCTTTAAGGAGGCTGCCCCAGGGACAGGTAAGACTATCTATCGTGACAATCTAGATACCGATGCATCTAGATACCGATGCATCAACAATCAGTGGATTTTCCCACTTTTTCCTATCATCCTGAAGGAACGGGAAGGATGTGAGTAACCATTTAGGGATCTGAAACTTCTTGTCAGGATTAACCCAAGTTTCTTCAAACAGGGAATTTAACTCCTTTGATGCAGGGAAAGTAGCAGAGGATTTATTTTTTACATTAAAATAAGATTCCTCATCCACCTCTGCCACCTTGTCAGAAGTGTGCAGGATGTCTCTAATAGCTTCTATCAGTGCCTGTATTCCTTGTGACAGGGCTGCATCTCCCCCTCCCGAGTCTACCTCACCCTCCTCTGCATCTGATATGTCATCATCAGTGTCAGCCTGCAGGATTTGGGCCAGCATATGCTTTTGTGGACAAATGGTAGGGGTCTGAGACGCTGGTATGGGAACTGAATCTCTAGTCATCAGGTCATCCACAGACTGTCTTAAGTATTGCGTCTCTTTCTCATTATGGGATAATTTATTAGAAATATTTGAGATCAACCCTTTAAGGGAGTCCAACCATGCTGGTTCAGACCCACTAGCCTGAGAATGTGTACTATCCTGAGTACACTGTAGTGATTCCCCCGGGGAAGACAAACACCATACTGTGCAGGAAACACACTCCCTTGACATTGTAATGTGAAGGAATACACACTCACACACAGTAAAAGGTTAAAGCACAGTTAATCCACACAGAGCCCCCAGGGAGACTCAAGAGAATGATGGAGCCAGCCACACCGCACCGCACCCTTTTTGCTAAAGCCAAACTTAGCTGGGTCGCAGAATACTAAGCTCCTTAATGGTACAGTTGAGGAAACATGGAGTCCTTGTGGAGGAGCTGCGCTTCACTGCCAGTCCTGTCAGTGTGAGCTGCAGAGGGAAAATGGCGCTGGTGAGCTGCTGGATCCACTCTTAGTGAAACCTCGCCACCGTAATGACGTGCGGCTTCCCACTCAGTGACACCGGTAGGGGTGAGTTCCATAGGTTAGGAGTAACACAGGAGAGGCCTTGGATGCGGGAGAGGGAAGAGGTAATCAGCGCACAGTTAAGGGGACACTCCGGGGAGGAATGGAGTGTGAGATTATGTCAGGGAGTAGTGGGAGTGGAGTTCTTGGTAAGTGAGAAGCTTAATGTGGATCCTGGAGGAGAAGAGGAGACATGGAGGCAAAGGAGATGTAGAATCATAGTGATGCAAAGGGAATGTCCACTAGAGTACCAGTGGTCCCTGATGCTGTGGGAGAGCCATGACCAGTGGAATGCGGCATTGCCCAGTCGTGATACCTTCCATCAAGGCAGCTAGATAAATTATGTTAATTGTTCCTCAAGGTTTGCATCCCAATGGCCAGGTCTAAGATGGGCTGGTTGAATATAGGGTTATCCAAGGACAATATTGCACCACAAGGCTCAGGACGCCTGTAAAGATGCCAAGGAAGGTTGAGCCACAGGTGTATATGAGAGTAGCCGAGGCACAGATATGGATTGTGGGGAAGAACGTGCTGCAGCATGGTCAGCAGTTTGGTATATGAGTTACCAGGGTGCCAGTCAGAGCTGTGCGGGAAGCGGTTCCAGGACTAGACATAAGTCCATGCTGGGGTTCCGGTCAGGACTTGCCAGAAGCTGGGTTAGCAGTAACAGTGGTTCGGTAATGGGTTCATAGTACAGAAACCAGACAGAAGCTCAGATCCCTCTTGTGTCATCTTTAGACATCACCGGTGGTGGCTGCTGCCCCTGGGCTGCAGTACCTGCCACACAATGCAGGGGGAGCCTGTCAGCACATATAAACATACAAGCCATGGGGTATGTACCATATGTATTGGCTGCCTTATTCCCGGGTAAGGCAGCCAGCTCATACTGTATATTACATACATCATTGTATGTTTGTGCTGACTAGCTCCCCCCTGCAACGTGTGGTCCTACCCCTTGGCTAGAGCCACCATCTGTCACACCAACTATACTCGCAGTGACCCCAGGTCAGCTGCAGAGTGTCCATCAGAGTGTGGCCTCCTAAGTCAATGATTATGTGTCTATGTACAAAGACGCTTCATCAACACGCTCTCCCACCCCACCCCACCCCAGCGGCAAATGCAGAATTTCTAGACGGGGGTTTCCAAATGCAGTCCACAATCTCCCACTCTGCGGAACATTGGAACATGTCCGGGAGTCTGGAGAAGCGGTAGAAGAACCGAGTAAAGACCCTGGACATTAATGTAAACATTGGATACAGTATGGAATAAACTACTAATAATTATCCTATAGGTGGTATATAGTATAGGCTGTATCAAACATTTAAATAATATAAATAAGTGGTCAAAGAAAATGTTACGCATACCATAATAAATACAGAAACATAATAGAAGCAGTACTTTCTAAGCACACATTCTCCCACCTTATATTAAGGCTCCTGGCTCTCCTATCTGGTAAGTACTCTCTGGTCCAGGGCGGTGATTGCGAACACAGATCCAAGCATACATCAAACTTGATAGAAGAATCTGCTACAACTGGGCATGTGCAGCAGTTCTGCTCTGTCCCTTACACTGCATGATGGTGTGGCAGCTCTAGTAGTCGTATCATATACCATTGCTATTGTTGTCATAATTTGAGCCACTTACCGAGAAGGGGGTTTCTGGGCAACCAGAAACCCCTCCTGCGTTGGCCTATGCCCCCACATAAGATGGTTATTAGAATGCACCCTAAATGCATCTTAATAACTGCCTCCGGCTCCCAGTCACCACCCAGGAGCGCCCAAAACATTTTCAAGACATTTCTGAGACCGTGCATCTCATCATCGCCACTGAGCCATTGCGCACACGGACTCAGGACGCATACGCAGTGCAACTTATACGCAGAGCAAAAAAGCTTAAGTGTGCCGCCATGTTCTCATCCTTCTCTACATGCAGATTAGGGAGACCCCTAGTAGTAATGTTAAACATTCCTTATCTTTGTTATCAGTAACGTGTCACGGTGCTCATCCCCGCCACGGTCCTCTAGGTGAGGGGGAGACCCGGTCCAATGCATTGGGCCCTGGTACCCCTTACCGATGAGTATTATTTCTCATCTTGGTGTAGGGAAGATTGCCCCAGCCACCGCCTGCAATGTACAGTATGTACAGTATGCCAGAAGTGATTGATGGAATAATGTGACATTGCTCTGCAGAGAACCTGCAGACCCTCACACCAGGGGGTTTATTTACTAATATTCGTGTTTGTGCCGTTTTTAGGGAGTTTGATCTCGAATTTTATCGGACGTAATTTAATGCAACTTTTAGAATCCATCTACGATAATTTACTAAGCTGCCGTGTTTTCTATTTTCATATTTTCCGATGTCGATGTGATTCGTATTGTCAGGCAGTGTTTTACGGGAGTGATTAGCAAAACACTGCCGGAAATAACACAATGAATCCCGGCCGGATCAGTGAGATTCGTGCAGGGCTTCATTGTGTATATTCTATGAAGTGATGAAAGGGTTAAAAATGAAGAGTGACCCCAATTAACTTTGCGGTTAACTGCAGACCGCAAAGTTCCCATCATTGGTTACAATGGAGCACCACTACGCTACATTGTAACCAGTGCGCTCCTCCCGATTGACAGTGCAGGAGCGCACATTCAATCAGTAGAGTGCCATGACGTGGCACTCCCTGATTGGCTGGCAGGACCTTCACTGACAGAAATCACGGGGGTCCCGCCAGTCGGGGAAAGGGGTTCCATGTGTAAACATGGAATCCCTTTCAGTGCGTGGACCGAGTTCTTCGTTTTTTTATTTTCAACAAGTACGTTGATTACAAACTTAAAGAAGAGCACAGAATGACGCCGGATTGTTTGTAAGTGTAAGTTTTATTTTCAGGTACCCCGTGGATTCTACTGGAGAAGAGGACCGAGGTGCTCCGTGTCAACATAGGTAAGTATGTGTGTGTGTAAGTGTGCATGTATGTCAATTAAAGTTGTACTGTCACTGTGTGTGTGTGTTGTGTTTTTTTGGGGGTATTTTTTTTGTAGTAGAACTACAGGAACCAGCGGGCCCGTTATTTTCCCGCATGCTGGTACTTGTGGTTCTCCAAGTACCAGCTTGAGGGGGAGGCTTGCTGGTACTTGTAGTTCTTCTACAAAAAACAATATTCTTTCATTTTACACAAAGGCTATCAGCCTCCCATCCACCGCCCACGGATGGGGGGGACAGCCTCGGGCTTCACCCCTGGCCCTTTGGTGGCTGGAGTGGGGGGACCCCTTGATTTAAGGGGTCCCCACTCCTCCAGGGTACCCCGGCCAGGGGTGACTAGTTAGGCGGGGTAATGCTATGGCCGCAGGGACCAGTATAAAAGTGTCCCCCGGCTGTGGCATTATCTGTCTGGCTAGTGGAGCCCGGTGCTGGTTTAAAAATACGGGGGACCCCTATGTCTTTTGTACCCCGTATTTTTTGAACCAGGACCAGACGCAGAGCCCGGTGCTGGTTTTTCAACCAGAACCGGCTTAAGGAGCCCGAGGCTAGTTATACATAGGAGGGGGGGACCCCACGCAATTTTTTTTTTACATTTTTCACCTAAACAGACGCATTCCCACAGATAAGCATGCATGGATCTCACTGATCCGTGCATGACTATCCAAACACGCTAGGAAAAAGCAGGTCTATTTTTTGCTGCTTTTTTTTACGAATAGCAAAAAAATACAACCGCAATTGAACATTCAGGGACAAACACCCAAATATGAATGAATAGTAAATTCCCGTGTTGTATAAACAAACAGCCGCGTTTGACCGATGGTCTATTCATTCGTATTCCTGTCCTCTGCCATGAAAACCATTACGAACAGCCCAAACAATGCCGAGATTTTAACTTAGTTAATTCCCGTGTTGACAGTTAGAAAAAAAAAAAAATCGGACAAAATCGGGACTTTAGTAAATAAACCCCCAGATGAGCCTGTCCGGAAAGTGTTAAACCTGTTATGTCAAAGCAGCTGCAGACTTATCCCTTCAGGTGATGAGGGAGGTTACAATGACAGTATGTGCATTCCCCAGTATACAGACTGTCAGCAGAGGGGCGGACAGAGGTACGAGGCTCTATAAATGCACAGGTGTGAGGCAGTGACAGTGACAGAGGCTGCAGGACGTCACACATGTAAGTATCTTTCTATTTATAATAACACAGTGTAGATAGATAGATTGTAGCTGATGGTAACCAGTCCACGCACCTATAACTTCTTCTGTTAATGAGGCATTTCAGTCTCCCACCCTCCAACTACAAAGTATATTTCCATGTTCTCCAAATGGGGCAAATTCAACACAATCCACATTTGTGTAGGTATCCCCCGAATACGGGTTATTTTCAGTGATTATCCCATTATATCCTAACATTGCTCATCCTATCATCCCATCATATCCAATCATTCCTCACTATATCCTATCATTCCTCATTCTATGCAATCATTCCTCACCCTATCCTATCATTCCCCATCCTATCCCATCATTCCTAATCCTATCATCCCATAATTTCTCACTCTATCCTATCATTCCTCATCCTATCCCATCATTTCTCATCCTATCATTCCTCATCCTATCCCATCATTTCTCACTCTATCCTATCATTCCTCATCCTATCCCATCTTTCCTCATCCTATCATTCCTCATCCTATCCTATCATTTCTCACTCTATCCTATCATTCCTCATCCTGTCCTATCATTCCTCATCCTATCATTCCTCATCATAACGTATGATTTCTCATTGTACCCTATCATTCCTCATCCTATCCTATCATTCCTCATCATATCCCATCAGTCCTCATCATATCCCATCATTTATCACTCTATCCTATCAATGCTCATCATGTCATTCCTCATCCTATCCTATTATTCTTTATCCTATCCAATCATTCCGCACTCTATCCTATCATTCCTCATTCTATCATCCCTCATCTATCCAATCATTCCTCACCCTATCCTATCATTTCTTATCCTATCCTATCATTACTCATCCTACCCTATCATTTCTCATCCTATCATTCCTCATCCTATCCCATCATTTCTCACTCTATCCTATCATTCCTCATCCTATCCCATCTTTCCTCATCCTATCATTCCTCATCCTATCCCATCATTTCTCACTCTATCCAATCATTCCTCATCCTGTCCTATCATTCCTCATCCTATCATTCCTCATCATAACGTATGATTTCTCATTGTACCCTATCATTCCTCATCCTATCCTATCATTCCTCATCATATCCCATCAGTCCTCATCATATCCCATCATTTATCACTCTATCCTATCAATCCTCATCATATCATTCCTCATCCTATCCTATTATTCTTTATCCTATCCAATCATTCCGCACTCTATCCTATCATTCCTCATTCTATCATCCCTCATCTATCCAATCATTCCTCACCCTATCCTATCATTTCTTATCCTATCCTATCATTACTCATCCTACCCTATCATTTCTCATCCTATCCTATAATTTCTTATCCTATCCCATCATTCTACATCCTATCCTATCATTCCTCATCCTATCCTATCATTCCTCATCCTATCCCATCATTCCTCATCACACCCTATCATTCCCCATCCTATCCTATCATTCCTCATCATACCCTATAATTTCTCATCCTATCATTCCTTATCCTATCCTATAATTCCTCATCCTATCCGATCATTCCTTATCCTATTATTCCTCATCGTATCCCATCACTCCTCACCCTACCCTATTATTCCTCATCCTATCCCATCATTCCACATCCTATCCTATCATTCCTCATCCTATCCTATCACTCCTCGTCCTATCCTATTATTCCTCATCCTATCCCATCACACCTCACCCTACCCTATTATTCCTCATCCTATCTTATCATTCCACATCCTATCATTCCTCATCCTATCCCATCATTCCACATCCTATAATTCCTCATCCTATCCTATCATTCCTCATCCTATCCTATCATTCCTAACCCTATCTTATTATTTCTCATCCTATCCTATCTTTCCTCATCCTATTATTCCTCATCCTATCCTATCTTTCCTCACCCTACTATATCATTCCGCATCCTATCCTGTCATTCCTCACCATACCCTATAATTTCTCATCAAATCCTATGACTCCTCGTCCTATCCTATCATTCCTCATCCTATCACATCATTCCAAATCCTACTGTATCTTATCATTTCTCATCCTATCCTATCATTCCTCATCCTATCCTATCATTCCTCACCCATTCTTATTATTTCTCATCCTATCCAATCTTTCTTCATCCTATCCTATCTTTCCTTATCCTATTATTCCTCATCCTATCCTCTTTTCTCTCCCTATTCTATCATTCCGCAACCTATCATATCATTGCTCACCATACCCTATCATTCCTCATCAAATCCTGTCACTCCTCATCCTATTCTGTCATTCCTCATCCTATCCCATAGTTCCTCATCCTATCCTATCATTCCTCACCCATTCTAATTATTTCTCATCCTATCCTATCTTTACTAATCCTATTATTCCTCATCCTATCTTTTCTCTCCCTATTCTATCATTCCGCATCTTATCATATCATTCCTCACCATACCCTATCATTCCTCATCATATCCTATCACTCCTCATCATAAAATCCCATACTGTCCTATCATTCCTCATCCTATCCTATAATTTCTCATCCTATCCTATCATTTCTTATCCTATCCTATCATTCCTCATCCTATTCTTATATTCTTCATCCTATCATTCCTCATCCTATCCTATCATTCCTCATTCTATACGATCATTCCACATCTTATCCTATCATTTCTCATACAATCCTATCATTCCTTATCCTATCCTATCATTCCTCATTCTATCCTATCATTCCTTATCCTATCATTCCTCATCCTATCCCATCACTCCTCACCCTACCCTATTATTCCTCATCCTATCCCATCATTCCACATCCTATCCTATCATTCCTCATCCTATCCCATCATTCCATATCCTATACTATCATTCCTCATCCTATCATTGCTCACCATATCTTATTATTTCTCATCCTATCCTATCATTCCTCATCCTATCACATCATTCCAAATCCTATCTTATCATTTCTCATCCTATCCTATCATTCCTCATCCTATCCTATCATTCCTCATCCTATTCTATTATTTCTCATCCTATCCCATCACTCCTCACCCTACCCTATTATTCCTCATCCTATCCCATCATTCCACATCCTATCATTCCTCATACTATCCCATCATTCCACATCCTATCCTATCATTCCTCATCCTATCCTATCATTCCTCATCCTATCCTATCATTCCTAACACTATCCTATTTTTTCTCATCCTATCCTATCTTTCTTCATCCTATCCTCTTTCCTCATCCTATCATTCCTCATCCTATCCTATATTTCCTCACCCTACTCTATCATTCTGCATCCTATCATATCATTCCTCACCATACCCTATCATTCCTCATCAAATCCTATCACTCCTCATCCTATCATATCATTTCTCATCCTATCCTATCATTCCTTACCCGAACCTATAATTTCTCATCCTATCCTATCTTTCCTCATCCTATCATTCCTCATCCTATCCCATCATTTCTCACTCTATCCTATCATTCCTCATCCTGTCCTATCATTCCTCATCCTATCATTCCTCATCATAACGTATGATTTCTCATTGTACCCTATCATTCCTCATCCTATCCTATCATTCCTCATCATATCCCATCAGTCCTCATCATATCCCATCATTTATCACTCTATCCTATCAATCCTCATCATATCATTCCTCATCCTATCCTATTATTCTTCATCCTATCCAATCATTCCGCACTCTATCCTATCATTCCTCATTCTATCATCCCTCATCTATCCAATCATTCCTCACCCTATTCTATCATTTCTTATCATACCCTATCATTCCTCATCCTGTCCCATCATTTCTCACTCTATGCTATAATTCCTCATCCTATCATTCCTCATCCTATCCAATCATTCCTCACCCTATCCTATCATTCCTCATCATACCCTATCATTTCTTATCTTACCCTATGATTCCTCATCCTATCCTTATATCCTCCATCCTATCATTCCTCATCCGACCCTATCATCTCATCCTATCCTATCAGTTCTCATCCTATAATTTCATATCCTGTCCTATCATTCCTCGTCTTATCATCCCATCCTATCCTATCATTCCTCATCCTATAATTTCTCATCCTATCCTATCATTTCTCATCCTACCCTATCATTTCTCATGCTATCCCATCATTCCTCAACCTATCCTATCATTCCTCATCCTGTCCTATCATTCCTCATCCTATCCTATCCTATCCTATCATTAATCATCCTATCCTTATTTTCTTCATCCTATCATTCCTCATCCTATCCTATCATTCCTCATCCTATCCTATCATTACTCATCCTACCCTATCATTTCTCATCCTATCCTATCATTTCTTATCCTATCCCATCATTCTACATCCTATCCTATCATTCCTCATCCTATCCTATCATTCCTCATCCTATCCCATCATTCCTCATCACACCCTATCATTCCCCATCCTATCCTATCATTCCTCATCATACCCTATAAATTCTCATCCTATCATTCCTTATCCTATCCTATAATTCCTCATCCTATCCGATCATTCCTTATCCTATTATTCCTCATCATATCCCATCACTCCTCACCCTACCCTATTATTCCTCATCCTATCCCATCATTCCACATCCTATCCTATCATTCCTCATCCTATCCTATCACTCCTCGTCCTATCCTATTATTCCTCATCCTATCCCATCACACCTCACCCTACCCTATTATTCCTCATCCTATCTTATCATTCCACATCCTATCATTCCTCATCCTATCCCATCATTCCACAGCCTATAATTCCTCATCCTATCCTATCATTCCTCATCCTATCCTATCATTCCTAACCCTATCTTATTATTTCTCATCCTATCCTATCTTTCCTCATCCTATTATTCCTCATCCTATCCTATCTTTCCTCACCCTACTATATCATTCCGCATCCTATCCTGTCATTCCTCACCATACCCTATAATTTCTCATCAAATCCTATGACTCCTCGTCCTATCCTATCATTCCTCATCCTATCACATCATTCCAAATCCTACTGTATCTTATAATTTCTCATCCTATCCTATCATTCCTCATCCTATCCTATCATTCCTCACCCATTCTTATTATTTCTCATCCTATCCAATCTTTGTTCATCCTATCCTATCTTTCCTTATCCTATTATTCCTCATCCTATCCTCTTTTCTCTCCCTATTCTATCATTCCGCAACCTATCATATCATTGCTCACCTTACCCTATCATTCCTCATCAAATCCTGTCACTCCTCATCCTATTCTGTCATTCCTCATCCTATCCCATAGTTCCTCATCCTATCCTATCATTCCTCACCCATTCTAATTATATCTCATCCTATCCTATCTTTCTTCATCCTATCCTATCTTTACTAATCCAATTATTCCTCATCCTATCTTTTCTCTCCCTATTCTATCATTCCGCATCTTATCATATCATTCCTCACCATACCCTATCATTCCTCATCATATCCTATCACTCCTCATCATAAAATCCCATACTGTCCTATCATTCCTCATCCTATCCTATAATTTCTCATCCTATCCTATCATTTCTTATCCTATCCTATCATTTCTCATCCTATTCTTATATTCTTCATCCTATCATTCCTCATCCTATCCTATCATTCCTCATTCTATACGATCATTCCACATCTTACCCTATCATTTCTCATACAATCCTATCATTCCTTGTCCTATCCTATCATTCCTCATTCTATCCTATCATTCCTTATCCTATCATTCCTCATCCTATCCCATCACTCCTCACCCTACCCTATTATTCCTCATCCTATCCCATCATTCCACATCCTATCCAATCATTCCTCATCCTATCCCATCATTCCATATCCTATACTATCATTCCTCATCCTATCATTGCTCACCATATCTTATTATTTCTCATCCTATCCTATCATTCCTCATCCTATCACATCATTCCAAATCCTATCTTATCATTTCTCATCCTATCCTATCATTCCTCATCCTATCCTATCATTCCTCATCCTATCCTATTATTTCTCATCCTATCCCATCACTCCTCACCCTACCCTATTATTCCTCATCCTATCCCATCATTCCACATCCTATCATTCCTCATCCTATCCCATCATTCCACATCCTATCCTATCATTCCTCATCCTATCCTATCTCATCCTATCCTATCATTCCTAACACTATCCTATTTTTTCTCATCCTATCCTATCTTTCTTCATCCTATCCTATCTTTCCTCATCCTATCATTCCTCATCCTATCCTATATTTCCTGACCCTACTCTATCATTCCGCATCCTATCATATCATTCCTCACCATACCCTATCATTCCTCATCAAATCCTATCACTCCTCATCCTATCCTATCATTTCTCATCCTATCCTATCCTATCATTCCTTACCCGAACCTATCATTTCTCATCCTATCCTATCTTTCCTCATCCTATCATTCCTCATCCTATCCTATAATTTTTCATCCTATTTTATCATTCTGCATCCTGTCCTATCATTACTCTCCCTATCATATAATTCCTCATCATACCCTATTATTCCTTATCCTACTGTTCCTCATCCTATCCTATCATTCCTCATCCTACCCTATCATTCCTCATCTTACCCTATCATTCATCATCCTATCCTATCATTCCTCATCCTATCATCCCATCCTGTCCAATCATTCCTCATACTATCCTATCATTTCTCATCCTATCCTATCATTCCCAATCCTATTCTTATATTCTTCATCCTATCATTCCTCATCCTATCCTATCATTCCTCATCATATCATTCCATCCTGTCCTATTATTCCTCATCCTATCCTTATATTCATCATCCTATCATTTCTCATCCTATGCTATCATTCCTCATCCTATCATCCCATCCTGTCCTATCATTCCTCATCCTATCCTATCATTCCTCAACCTATCCCATCACTCCTCACCCTACCCTATTATTCCACATCCTATCCTATCCTATCATTCTTCATCCTATCCCATCATTCTACATCCTATCCTATCATTTCTCATACTATCCTATCATTCCTTATCCTATCATTCCTTATCCTATCCCATCACTCCTCACCCTACCCTATTATTCCTTATCCTATCCTATCATTCCTCATCCTATCCCATCATTCCTCACCCATTCTTATTATTTCTCATCCTATCCAATCTTTCTTCATCCTATCCTATCTTTCCTTATCCTATTATTCCTCATCCTATCCTATCTTTTCTCTCCCTATTCTATCATTCCGCATCCTATCATATCATTGCTCACCATACCCTATCATTCCTCATCAAATCCTGTCACTCCTCATCCTATTCTGTCATTCCTCATCCTATCCCATAGTTCCTAATCCTATCCTATCATTCCTCACCCATTCTAACTATTTCTCATCCTATCCTATCTTTCTTCATCCTATCCTATTTTTCCTAATCCTATTATTCCTCATACTATCTTTTCTCTCCCTATTCTATCATTCCGCATTTTATCATATCATTCCTCACCATACCCTATCTTTCCTCATCATATCCTATCACTCCTCATCATAAAATCCCATCCTGTCCTATCATTCCTCATCCTATCCTATCATTTCTCATACTATCCTAGCATTCCTTATCCTATCATTCCTCATTCTATCCTATGATTCCTCATCCTATCATTCCTCATCCTATCCCATCACTCCTCACCCTACCCTATTATTCCTCATCATATCCCATCATTCCACATCCTATCCTATCATTCCTCATCCTATCCCATCATTCCATATCCTATACTATCATTCCTCATCCTATCATTGCTCACCATATCTTATTATTTCTCATCCTATCCTATCATTCCTCATCCTATCACATCATTCCAAATCCTATCTTATCATTTCTCATCCTATCCTATCATTCCTCATCCTATCCTATCATTCCTCATCCTATCCTATTATTTCTCATCCTATCCCATCACTCCTCACCCTACCCTATTATTCCTCATCCTATCCCATCATTCCACATCCTATCATTCCTCATCCTATCCCATCATTCCACATCCTATCCTATCATTCCTCATCCTCATCCTATCATTCCTCATCCTATCCTATCATTCCTAACACTATCCTATTTTTTCTCATCCTATCCTATCTTTCTTCATCCTATCCTATCTTTCCTCATCCTATCATTCCTCATCCTATCCTATATTTCCTCACCCTACTCTATCATTCCGCATCCTATCATATCATTCCTCACCATACCCTATCATTCCTCATCAAATCCTATCACTCCTCATCCTATCCTATCATTTCTCATCCTATCCTATCATTCCTTACCCGAACCTATCATTTCTCATCCTATCCTATCTTTCCTCATCCTATCCTATAATTTTTCATCCTATTTTATCATTCTGCATCCTGTCCTATCATTACTCGCCCTATCATATAATTCCTCATCATAACCTATCATTCCTTATCCTACTGTTCCTCATCCTATCCTATCATTCCTCATCCTACCCTATCATTCCTCATCTTACCCTATCATTCCTCATCCTATCCTATATTTCCTCACCCTACTCAATCATTCCGCATCCTATCATATCATTCCTCACCATACCCTATCATTCCTCATCAAATCCTATCACTCCTCATCCTATCCTATCATTTCTCATCCTATCCTATCATTCCTTACCCGAACCTATAATTTCTCATCCTATCCTATCTTTCCTCATCCTATCATTCCTCATCCTATCCCATCATTTCTCACTCTATCCTATCATTCCTCATCCTGTCCTATCATTCCTCATCCTATCATTCCTCATCATAACGTATGATTTCTCATTGTACCCTATCATTCCTCATCCTATCCTATCATTCCTCATCATATCCCATCAGTCCTCATCATATCCCATCATTTATCACTCTATCCTATCAATCCTCATCATATCATTCCTCATCCTATCCTATTATTCTTCATCCTATCCAATCATTCCGCACTCTATCCTATCATTCCTCATTCTATCATCCCTCATCTATCCAATCATTCCTCACCCTATCCTATCATTTCTTATCATACCCTATCATTCCTCATCCTGTCCCATCATTTCTCACTCTATGCTATAATTCCTCATCCTATCATTCCTCATCCTATCCAATCATTCCTCACCCTATCCTATCATTCCTCATCATACCCTATCATTTCTTATCTTACCCTATGATTCCTCATCCTATCCTTATATCCTCCATCCTATCATTCCTCATCCGACCCTATCATCTCATCCTATCCTATCATTTCTCATCCTATAATTTCATATCCTGTCCTATCATTCCTCGTCTTATCATCCCATCCTATCCTATCATTCCTCATCCTATAATTTCTCATCCTATCCTATCATTTCTCATCCTACCCTATCATTTCTCATGCTATCCCATCATTCCTCAACCTATCCTATCATTCCTCATCTTGTCCTATCATTCCTCATCCTATCCCATCATTCCTCAGCCTATCCTATCATTCCTCATCCTGTCCTATCATTCCTCATCCTATCCTATCCTATCATTAATCATCCTATCCTTATTTTCTTCATCCTATCATTCCTCATCCTATCCTATCATTCCTCATCCTATCATTCCTCATCCTATCCTATCATTCCTCATCCTATCCTATCATTACTCATCCTACCCTATAATTTCTCATCCTATCCTATCATTTCTTATCCTATCCCATCATTCTACATCCTATCCTATCATTCCTCATCCTATCCTATCATTCCTCATCCTATCCCATCATTCCTCATCACACCCTATCATTCCCCATCCTATCCTATCATTCCTCATCATACCCTATAATTTCTCATCCTATCATTCCTTATCCTATCCTATAATTCCTCATCCTATCCGATCATTCCTTATCCTATTATTCCTCATCGTATCCCATTACTCCTCACCCTACCCTATTATTCCTCATCCTATCCCATCATTCCACATCCTATCCTATCATTCCTCATCCTATCCTATCACTCCTCGTCCTATCCTATTATTCCTCATCCTATCCCATCACACCTCACCCTACCCTATTATTCCTCATCCTATCTTATCATTCCACATCCTATCATTCCTCATCCTATCCCATCATTCCACATCCTATAATTCCTCATCCTATCCTATCATTCCTCATCCTATCCTATCATTCCTAACCCTATCTTATTATTTCTCATCCTATCATATCTTTCCTCATCCTATTATTCCTCATCCTATCCTATCTTTCCTCACCCTACTATATCATTCCGCATCCAATTATATCATTCCTCACCATACCCTATAATTTCTCATCAAATCCTATGACTCCTCGTCCTATCCTATCATTCCTCATCCTATAACATCATTCCAAATCCTACTGTATCTTATAATTCCTCATCCTATCCTATCATTCCTCACCCATTCTTATTATTTCTCATCCTATCCAATCTTTCTTCATCCTATCCTATCTTTCCTTATCCTATTATTCCTCATCCTATCCTCTTTTCTCTCCCTATTCTATCATTCCGCAACCTATCATATCATTGCTCACCATACCCTATCATTCCTCATAAAATCCTGTCACTCCTCATCCTATTCTGTCATTCCTCATCCTATCCCATAGTTCCTCATCCTATCCTATCATTCCTCACCCATTCTAATTATATCTCATCCTATCCTATCTTTCTTCATCCTATCCTATCTTCACTAATCCTATTATTCCTCATCCTATCTTTTCTCTCCCTATTCTATCATTCCGCATCTTATCATATCATTCCTCACCATACCCTATCATTCCTCATCATATCCTATCACTCCTCATCATAAAATCCCATACTGTCCTATCATTCCTCATCCTATCCTATAATTTCTCATCCTATCCTATCATTTCTTATCCTATCCTATCATTCCTCATCCTATTCTTATATTCTTCATCCTATCATTCCTCATCCTATCCTATCATTGCTCATTCTATACGATCATTCCACATCTTACCCTATCATTTCTCATACAATCCTATCATTCCTTATCCTATCCTATCATTCCTCATTCTATCCTATCATTCCTTATCCTATCATTCCTCATCCTATCCCATCACTCCTCACCCTACCCTATTATTCCTCATCCTATCCCATCATTCCACATCCTATCCAATCATTCCTCATCCTATCCCATCATTCCATATCCTATACTATCATTCCTCATCCTATCATTGCTCACCATATCTTATTATTTCTCATCCTATCCTATCATTCCTCATCCTATCACATCATTCCAAATCCTATCTTATCATTTCTCATCCTATCCTATCATTCCTCATCCTATCCTATCATTCCTCATCCTATCCTATTATTTCTCATCCTATCCCATCACTCCTCACCCTACCCTATTATTCCTCATCCTATCCCATCATTCCACATCCTATCATTCCTCATCCTATCCCATCATTCCACATCCTATCCTATCATTCCTCATCCTATCCTATCTCATCCTATCCCATCATTCCTAACACTATCCTATTTTTTCTCATCCTATCCTATCTTTCTTCATCCTATCCTATCTTTCCTCATCCTATCCTATATTTCCTCACCCTACTCTATCATTCCGCATCCTATCATATCATTCTTCACCATACCCTATCATTCCTCATCAAATCCTATCACTCCTCATCCTATCCTATCATTTCTCATCCTATCCTATCATTCCTTACCCGAACCTATCATTTCTCATCCTATCCTATCTTTCCTCATCCTATCATTCCTCATCCTATCCTATAATTTTTCATCCTATTTTATCATTCTGCATCCTGTCCTATCATTACTCGCCCTATCATATAATTCCTCATCATACCCTATCATTCCTTATCCTACTGTTCCTCATCCTATCCTATCATTCCTCATCCTACCCTATCATTCCTCATCTTACCCTATCATTCATCATCCTATCATTCCTCATCCTATCATCCCATCCTGTCCTATCATTCCTCATACTATCCTATCATTTCTCATCCTATCCTATCATTCCCAATCCTATTCTTATATTCTTCATCCTATCATTCCTCATCCTATCCTATCATTCCTCATCATATCATTCCATCCTGTCCTATTATTCCTCATCCTATCCTTATATTCCTCATCCTATCATTTCTCATCCTATGCTATCATTCCTCATCCTATCATCCCATCCTGTCCTATCATTCCTCATCCTATCCTATTATTCCACATCCTATCCTATCATTCTTCATCCTATCCCATCATTCTACATCCTATCCTATCATTTCTCATACTATCCTATCATTCCTTATCCTATCATTCCTTATCCTATCCCATCACTCCTCACCCTACCCTATTATTCCTTATCCTATCCTATCATTCCTCATCCTATCCCATCATTCCTCACCCATTCTTATTATTTCTCATCCTATCCAATCTTTCTTCATCCTATCCTATCTTTCCTTATCCTATTATTTCTCATCCTATCTTATCTTTTCTCTCCCTATTCTATCATTCCGCATCCTATCATATCATTGCTCACCATGCCCTATCATTCCTCATCAAATCCTGTCACTCCTCATCCTACTCTGTCATTCCTCATCCTATCCCATAGTTCCTAATCCTATCCTATCATTCCTCACCCATTCTAACTATTTCTCATCCTATCCTATCTTTCTTCATCCTATCCTATTTTTCCTAATCCTATTATTCCTCATACTATCTTTTCTCTCCCTATTCTATCATTCCGCATTTTATCATATCATTCCTCACCATACCCTATCTTTCCTCATCATATCCTATCACTCCTCATCATAAAATCCCATCCTGTCCTATCATTCCTCATCCTATCCTATCATTTCTCATCCTATCCGATAATTTCTCATCCTATCCTATCATTCCTCATCCTATTTTTATATTCTTCATCCTATCATTCCTCATCCTATTCTATCATTCCTCATTCTATACCATCATTACACATCTTATCCTATCATTTCTCATACTATCCTAGCATTCCTTATCCTATCCTATCATTCCTCATTCTATCCTATCATTCCTCATCCTATCATTCCTCATCCTATCACATCATTCCAAATCCTATCTTATCAATTCTCATCCTATCCTATCATTCCTCATCCTATCCTATCATTCCTCATCCTATCCTATTATTTCTCATCCTATCCCATCACTCCTCACCCTACCCTATTATTCCTCATCCTATCCCATCATTCCACATCCTATCATTCCTCATCCTATCCCATCATTCCACATCCTATCCTATCATTCCTCATCCTATCCTATCATTCCTCATCCTATCCTATCATTCCTAACACTATCCTATTTTTTCTCATCCTATCCTATCTTTCTTCATCCTATCCTATCTTTCCTCATCCTATCATTCCTCATCCTATCCTATATTTCCTCACCCTACTCTATCATTCCGCATCCTATCATATCATTCCTCACCATACCCTATCATTCCTCATCAAATCCTATCACTCCTCATCCTATCCTATCATTTCTCATCCTATCCTATCATTCCTTACCCGAACCTATCATTTCTCATCCTATCCTATCTTTCCTCATCCTATCATTCCTCATCCTATCCTATAATTTTTCATCCTATTTTATCATTCTGCACCCTGTCCTATCATTACTCGCCCTATCATATAATTCCTCATCATACCCTATCATTCCTTATCCTACTGTTCCTCATCCTATCCTATCATTCCTCATCCTACCCTATCATTCCTCATCTTACCCTATCATTCCTCATCCTATCCTATATTTCCTCACCCTACTCAATCATTCCGCATCCTATCATATCATTCCTCACCATACCCTATCATTCCTCGTCAAATCCTATCACTCCTCTTCCTATCCTATCATTTCTCATCCTATCCTATCATTCCTTACCCGAACCTATAATTTCTCATCCTATCCTATCTTTCCTCATCCTATCATTCCTCATCCTATCCCATCATTTCTCACTCTATCCTATCATTCCTCATCCTGTCCTATCATTCCTCATCCTATCATTCCTCATCATAACGTATGATTTCTCATTGTACCCTATCATTCCTCATCCTATCCTATCATTCCTCATCATATCCCATCAGTCCTCATCATATCCCATCATTTATCACTCTATCCTATCAATCCTCATCATATCATTCCTCATCCTATCCTATTATTCTTCATCCTATCCAATCATTCCGCAATCTATCCTATCATTCCTCATTCTATCATCCCTCATCTATCCAATCATTCCTCACCCTATCCTATCATTTCTTATCATACCCTATCATTCCTCATCCTGTCCCATCATTTCTCACTCTATGCTATAATTCCTCATCCTATCATTCCTCATCCTATCCAATCATTCCTCACCCTATCCTATCATTCCTCATCATACCCTATCATTTCTTATCTTACCCTATAATTCCTCATCCTATCCTTATATCCTCCATCCTATCATTCCTCATCCGACCCTATCATCTCATCCTATCCTATCATTTCTCATCCTATAATTTCATATCCTGTCCTATCATTCCTCGTCTTATCATCCCATCCTATCCTATCATTCCTCATCCTATAATTTCTCATCCTATCCTATCATTTCTCATCCTACCCTATCATTTCTCATGCTATCCCATCATTCCTCAACCTATCCTATCATTCCTCATCTTGTCCTATCATTCCTCATCCTATCCCATCATTCCTCAGCCTATCCTATCATTCCTCATCCTGTCCTATCATTCCTCATCCTATCCTATCCTATCATTAATCATCCTATCCTTATTTTCTTCATCCTATCATTCCTCATCCTATCCTATCATTCCTCATCCTATCCTATCATTACTCATCCTACCCTATCATTTCTCATCCTATCCTATCATTTCTTATCCTATCCCATCATTCTACATCCTATCCTATCATTCCTCATCCTATCCTATCATTCCTCATCCTATCCCATCATTCCTCATCACACCCTATCATTCCCCATCCTATCCTATCATTCCTCATCATACCCTATAATTTCTCATCCTATCATTCCTTATCCTATCCTATAATTCCTCATCCTATCCGATCATTCCTTATCCTATTATTCCTCATCGTATCCCATTACTCCTCACCCTACCCTATTATTCCTCATCCTATCCCATCATTCCACATCCTATCCTATCATTCCTCATCCTATCCTATCACTCCTCGTCCTATCCTATTATTCCTCATCCTATCCCATCACACCTCACCCTACCCTATTATTCCTCATCCTATCTTATCATTCCACATCCTATAATTCCTCATCCTATCCTATCATTCCTCATCCTATCCTATCATTCCTAACCCTATCTTATTATTTCTCATCCTATCCTATCTTTCCTCATCCTATTATTCCTCATCCTATCCTATCTTTCCTCACCCTACTATATCATTCCGCATCCAATTATATCATTCCTCACCATACCCTATAATTTCTCATCAAATCCTATGACTCCTCTTCCTATCCTATCATTCCTCATCCTATAACATCATTCCAAATCCTACTGTATCTTATCATTTCTCATCCTATCCTATCATTCCTCATCCTATCCTATCATTCCTCACCCATTCTTATTATTTCTCATCCTATCCAATCTTTCTTCATCCTATCCTATCTTTCCTTATCCTATTATTCCTCATCCTATCCTCTTTTCTCTCCCTATTCTATCATTCCGCAACCTATCATATCATTGCTCACCATACCCTATCATTCCTCATAAAATCCTGTCACTCCTCATCCTATTCTGTCATTCCTCATCCTATCCCATAGTTCCTCATCCTATCCTATCATTCCTCACCCATTCTAATTATATCTCATCCTTACTATCTTTCTTCATCCTATCCTATCTTTACTAATCCTATTATTCCTCATCCTATCTTTTCTCTCCCTATTCTATCATTCTGCATCTTATCATATCATTCCTCACCATACCCTATCATTCCTCATCATATCCTATCACTCCTCATCATAAAATCCCATACTGTCCTATCATAGAAAAAATAGGATAGTGTTAGGAATGATAGGATAGGATGAGATAGGATAGGATGAGGAATGATAGGATAGGATGTGGAATGATGGGATAGGATGAGGAATGATAGGATGTGGAATGATGGGATAGGATGAGGAATAATAGGGTAGGGTGAGGAGTGATGGGATAGGATGAGAAATAATAGGATAGGATGAGGAATGATAGGATAGGATGAGGAATGATAGGATAGGATGAGAAATGATAAGATAGGATTTGGAATGATGTGATAGGATGAGGAATGATAGGATAGGATGAGAAATAATAAGATATGGTGAGCAATGATAGGATGAGGAATGATAGTATAGGATATGGAATGATGGGATAGGATGAGGAATGATTGGATAGGATGTGGAATGATGGGATAGGATGAGGAATAATAGGGTAGGGTGAGGAGTGATGGGATAGGATGAGGAATGATAGGATAAGGAATGATAGGATAGAATGAGGAATGATAGGATAGGATAAGGAATGATAGGATTGTATGAGAAATGATAGGGTGAGATGTGGAATGATCGTATAGAATGAGGAATGATAGGATAGGATGAGGAATGATAGGATGAAGAATATAAGAATAGGATGAGGAATGATAGGATAGGATAAGAAATGATAGGATAGGATGAGAAATTATAGGATAGGATGAGAAATTATAGGATAGGATGAGGATCCTATCCTATAATTTCTCATCCTATCCTATCATTTCTTATCCTATCCTATCATTCCTCATCCTATTCTTATATTCTTCATCCTATCATTCCTCATCCTATCCTATCATTCCTCATTCTATACGATCATTCCACATCTCACCCTATCATTTCTCATACAATCCTATCATTCCTTATCCTATCCTATCATTCCTCATTCTATCCTATCATTCCTTATCCTATCATTCCTCATCCTATCCCATCACTCCTCACCCTACCCTATTATTCCTCATCCTATCCCATCATTCCACATCCTATCCAATCATTCCTCATCCTATCCCATCATTCCATATCCTATACTATCATTCCTCATCCTATCATTGCTCACCATATCTTATTATTTCTCATCCTATCCTATCATTCCTCATCCTATCACATCATTCCAAATCCTATCCTATTATTTCTCATCCTATCCCATCACTCCTCACCCTACCCTATTATTCCTCATCCTATCCCATCATTCCACATCCTATCATTCCTCATCCTATCCCATCATTCCACATCCTATCCTATCATTCCTCATCCTATCCTATCTCATCCTATCCTATCATTCCTAACACTATCCTATTTTTTTCTCATCCTATCCTATCTTTCTTCATCCTATCCTATCTTTCCTCATCCTATCATTCCTCATCCTATCCTATATTTCCTCACCCTACTCTATCATTCCGCATCCTATCATATCATTCCTCACCATACCCTATCATTCCTCATCAAATCCTATCACTCCTCATCCTATCCTATCATTTCTCATCCTATCCTATCATTCCTTACCCGAACCTATCATTTCTCATCCTATCCTATCTTTCCTCATCCTATCATTCCTCATCCTATCCTATAATTTTTCATCCTATTTTATCATTCTGCATCCTGTCCTATCATTACTCGCCCTATCATATAATTCCTCATCATACCCTATCATTCCTTATCCTACTGTTCCTCATCCTATCCTATCATTCCTCATCCTACCCTATCATTCCTCATCTTACCCTATCATTCATCATCCTATCCTATCATTCCTCATCCTATCATCCCATCCTGTCCAATCATTCCTCATACTATCCTATCATTTCTCATCCTATCCTATCATTCCCAATCCTATTCTTATATTCTTCATCCTATCATTCCTCATCCTATCCTATCATTCCTCATCATATCATTCCATCCTGTCCTATTATTCCTCATCCTATCCTTATATTCCTCATCCTATCATTTCTCATCCTATGCTATCATTCCTCATCCTATCATCCCATCCTGTCCTATCATTCCTCATCCTATCCTATCATTTCTCAACCTATCCCATCACTCCTCACCCTACCCTATTATTCCACATCCTATCCTATCCTATCATTCTTCATCCTATCCCATCATTCTACATCCTATCCTATCATTTCTCATACTATCCTATCATTCCTTATCCTATCATTCCTTATCCTATCCCATCACTCCTCACCCTACCCTATTATTCCTTATCCTATCCTATCATTCCTCATCCTATCCCATCATTCCTCACCCATTCTTATTATTTCTCATCCTATCCAATCTTTCTTCATCCTATCCTATCTTTCCTTATCCTATTATTCCTCATCCTATCCTATCTTTTCTCTCCCTATTCTATCATTCCGCATCCTATCATATCATTGCTCACCATACCCTATCATTCCTCATCAAATCCTGTCACTCCTCATCCTATTCTGTCATTCCCCATCCTATCCCATAGTTCCTAATCCTATCCTATCATTCCTCACCCATTCTAACTATTTCTCATCCTATCCTATCTTTCTTCATCCTATCCTATTTTTCCTAATCCTATTATTCCTCATACTATCTTTTCTCTCCCTATTCTATCATTCCGCATTTTATCATATCATTCCTCACCATACCCTATCTTTCCTCATCATATCCTATCACTCCTCATCATAAAATCCCATCCTGTCCTATCATTCCTCATCCTATCCTATCATTTCTCATCCTATCCGATCATTTCTCATCCTATCCTATCATTCCTCATCCTATTTTATATTCTTCATCCTATCATTCCTCATCCTATTCTATCATTCCTCATTCTATACCATCATTACACATCTTATCCTATCATTTCTCATACTATCCTAGCATTCCTTATCCTATCCTATCATTCCTCATTCTATCCTATCATTCCTCATCCTATCATTCCTCATCCTATCCCATCACTCCTCACCCTACCCTATTATTCCTCATCATATCCCATCATTCCACATCCTATCCTATCATTCCTCATCCTATCCCATCATTCCATATCCTATACTATCATTCCGCATCCTATCATTGCTCACCATATCTTATTATTTCTCATCCTATCCTATCATTCCTAATCCTATCACATCATTCCAAATCCTATCTTATCATTTCTCATCCTATCCTATCATTCCTCATCCTATCCTATCATTCCTCATCCTATCCTATTATTTCTCATCCTATCCCATCACTCCTCACCCTACCCTATTATTCCTCATCCTATCCCATCATTCCACATCCTATCATTCCTCATCCCATCCCATCATTCCACATCCTATCCTATCATTCCTCATCCTATCCTATCATTCCTCATCCTATCCTATCATTCCTAACACTATCCTATTTTTTCTCATCCTATCCTATCTTTCTTCAACCTATCCTATCTTTCCTCATCCTATCATTCCTCATCCTATCCTATATTTCCTCACCCTACTCTATCATTCCGCATCCTATCATATCATTCCTCACCATACCCTATCATTCCTCATCAAATCCTATCACTCCTCATCCTATCCTATCATTTCTCATCCTATCCTATCATTCCTAATCCTATCACATCATCCTAAATCCTATCTTATCATTTCTCATCCTATCCTATCATTCCTCATCCTATCCTATCATTCCTCATCCTATCCTATTATTTCTCATCCTATCCCATCACTCCTCACCCTACCCTATTATTCCTCATCCTATCCCATCATTCCACATCCTATCATTCCTCATCCTATCCCATCATTCCACATCCTATCCTATCATTCCTCATCCTATCCTATCATTCCTCATCCTATCCTATCATTCCTAACACTATCCTATTTTTTCTCATCCTATCCTATCTTTCTTCAACCTATCCTATCTTTCCTCATCCTATCTTTCCTCATCCTATCCTATATTTCCTCACCCTACTCTATCATTCTGCATCCTATCATATCATTCCTCACCATACCCTATCATTCCTCATCAAATCCTATCACTCCTCATCCTATCCTATCATTTCTCATCCTATCCTATCATTCCTTACCCGAACCTATCATTTCTCATCCTATCCTATCTTTCCTCATCCTATCATTCCTCATCCTATCCTATAATTTTTCATCCTATTTTATCATTCTGCATCCTGTCCTATCATTACTCGCCCTATCATATAATTCCTCATCATACCCTATCATTCCTTATCCTACTGTTCCTCATCCTATCCTATCATTCCTCATCCTACCCTATCATTCCTCATCTTACCCTATCATTCATCATCCTATCCTATCATTCCTCATCCTATCATCCCATCCTGTCCAATCATTCCTCATACTATCCTATCATTTCTCATCCCATCCTATTCTTATATTCTTCATCCTATCATTCCTCATCCTATCCTATCATTCCTCATCATATCATTCCATCCTGTCCTATTATTCCTCATCCTATCCTTATATTCCTCATCCTATCATTTCTCATCCTATCCTATCATTCCTCATCCTATCATCCCATCCTGTCCTATCATTCCTCATCCTATCCCATCACTCCTCACCCTACCCTATTATTCCACATCCTATCCTATCATTCTTCATCCTACATCCTATCCTATCATTTCTCATACTATCCTATCATTCCTTATCCTATCATTCCTTATCCTATCCCATCACTCCTCACCCTACCCTATTATTCCTTATCCTATCCTATCATTCCTCATCCTATCCCATCATTCCTCACCCATTCTTATTATTTCTCATCCTATCCAATCTTTCTTCATCCTATCCTATCTTTCCTTATCCTATTATTCCTCATCCTATCCTATCTTTTCTCTCCCTATTCTATCATTCCGCATCCTATCATATCATTGCTCACCATACCCTATCATTCCTCATCAAATCCTGTCACTCCTCATCCTATTCTGTCATTCCTCATCCTATCCCATAGTTCCTAATCCTATCCTATCATTCCTCACCCATTCTAACTATTTCTCATCCTATCCTATCTTTATTCATCCTATCCTATTTTTCCTAATCCTATTATTCCTCATACTATCTTTTCTCTCCCTATTCTATCATTCCGCATCTTATCATATCATTCCTCACCATACCCTATCTTTCCTCATCATATCCTATCACTCCTCATCATAAAATCCCATCCTGTCCTATCATTCCTCATCCTACCCTATCATTTCTCATCCTATCCGATCATTTCTCATCCTATCCTATCATTCCTCATCCTATTTTTATATTCTTCATCCTATCATTCCTCATCCTATTCTATCATTCCTCATTCTATACCATCATTACACATCTTATCCTATCATTTCTCATACTATCCTAGCATTCCTCATCCTATCCCATCATTCCACATCCTATCCTATCATTCCTCATCCTATCCCATCATTCCACATCCTATCCTATCATTCCTCATCCTATCATTGCTCACCATATCTTATTATTTCTCATCCTATCCTATCTTTCCTTATCCTATTATTCCTCATCCTATCCTATCTTTTCTCTCCCTATTCTATCATTCCGCATCCTATCATATCATTCCTCCCCATACCCTATCATTCCTCATCAAATACTATCACTCCTCATCCTATTCTGTCATTCCTCATCCTATCCCATAGTTCCTCATCCTGTCCCATAGTTCCTCATCCTATCCTATCATTCCTCACCCTGCTCTATCATTCCTCACCCTAACCTATCATTTCTCATCCTATCCTATGTTACCTCCTCCTATCCTGTCTTTCCTCATCCTATCCTATCATTCTTCATCCTATCCTATCATTTTTCACCCTATATTATCATTTCTTATCCTATCCTATCATTCCTCACCCTATCATATAATTCCTCATTATACCCTATCATTCCTTACCCTATCATTTCTCATCCTATTCTAACATTCCTCATCCTATCCTTATAGTCTTCATCCTATCATTCCTCATCCTACCCTATCATTCCTAAACCTATTCTATAATTTCTCATCCTATCATCCCATCCTGTGCTATCATTCCTCATCCTATGCTATAATTCCTCATCCTATCCTATCATTCCTCATCCTATTCTTATATTCTTCATCCTATCATTTTTCATCCTATCCTATCATTCCTCATCGTATCATCCCATCCTGTCCTATCATTCCTCATCCTATCCTATCATTCCTCATCCTATCCCATTACTCCTCACCCTATCCTATTATTCCTCATCCTATCTCATCATTCCACATCCTATCCTATCATTCCTCATCCTATCCCATCATTCCACATGCTATCCTATCATTTCTCATACTATCCTATCATTCCTTATCCTATCATTCATCATCCTATCCCATCATTCCACATATCCTATCATTCCTCATCCTATCCTTATCCTTCATCCTATCATTCCTCATCCTATCCTATCATTCATTCTATCATCCCATCCTGTGCTATCATTCCTCGTCCTATCCTATCATTCCTCATCCTATCCTATCATTCCTCATCCTATTCTTATATTCTTCATCCTATCATTTCTCGTCCTATCCTAGCATTCCTCATCGTTTTATCCCATCCTGTCCTATCATTTCTCATCCTATCCTATAATTCCTCATCCTACCCCATCACTCCTCATCCTATCCTATTATTCCTCATCCTATCCCATCATTCCACATCCTATCCTATAATTTCTCACCCTATCCCATCATCCCACATCCTATCCTATCATTTTTCATACTATCCTATCATTCCTTATGCTATCCTATCATTTCTCATCCAATCCTATCATTCCCTATCCTATCATTCCTTATCCTATCCCATTAATTCTCATCCTATCCTATCTTTCTTCATCCTTTCCTATCTTTCCTCATCCTATCCTATCTTTCCTCACTCTATTTTTTCAATACTCATCCTATCATATCATTCCTCATCATACCCTTTCATTCCTCATCAAATCCTATCACTCCTCATCCTACAGGTATTCTATCATTCCTCATACTATCCCATCATTTCACATCCTATCCTATCATTCCTCACCCTATCATATAATTCCTCATCATACACTATCATTCCTTATCCTATCATTCCTCATCCTACCCTATCATTCCTCATCTTACCATATCATTCCTCATCCTATCCTTATATTCTTCATCCTATTATTCCTCATCCGATCCCATCATTCCGCATCCTATCATTCCTCACCCTATCCCATTATTCCATATCCTATCCTATCATATCTCATACTATCCTATCATTCCTTATCCTATCTTATCATTCCTCATCCAATCCTATCATTCCTTATCCTATCATTTCTCATCCTATCCCATTATTTCTCATCCTATCCTATCTTTCTTCATCCTTTACTATCTTTCCTCATCCTATTATTCCCTATCCTATCCTATCTTTCCTCACCCTATTTTATCATTCCGCATTCTATCATATCATTCCTCACCATACCCTATCATTCCTTATCAAATCCTATCACTCCTCATCCTACAGGTCTTCTTTCATTCCTCATCCTGTCTCATCGTTTCACATCCAATCCTATCATTCCTCATTTTATCATTCCTCATACTATCCTATCATTCCTCACCCTATCATATCATTCCTCACCCTAAGCTATCATTTCTCATCCTTTCCAATCTTTCCTCATCCTATCCTATCTTTCCTCATCCTATCATTGCTCATCCTATCATTCCTCACTCTATCCTATCATTCCTCACCCTAACCTATCATTTCTCATCCTATCCTATCTTTCCTCACCCTATCCTATAATTTTTCACCCTATTTTATCATTCTGCATCCTATCCTATCATTCCTCACCTTATCATATAATTCCTCATCATACACTATCATTCCTTATCCTATCATTCCTCATCCTATCCTATCATTCCTCATCCTACCCTATAATTCCTCATCTTACCCTATCATTCCTCATCCTATCCTTATATTCTTCATTTTATCATTTCTCATCCTATCCTGTCATTCCTCATCTTATCATCCCATCCTATCCTATCATTCCTCGTCTTACCCTATTATTTCTCATCCTATCCTATCATTCCTCATCTTATTCTTATATTCTTCATCCTATCATTCCTCATCCTATCCTACCATTCCTCATCCTATCATCCCATCCTGTCCTATCATTCCTTATCCTACCCTATCATTCCTCATTCTATCCTATCATTACACATCCTATGATTCCTCATCCTGTCCTATCATTCCTCAACCTACCCTATAATTTCTCATCCTATCCTTCCTCATCCTGTCCTATCATTCCTCATCCTATCTTATCCTATCATTCTTCATCCTATCCTATCTTTCCTCATCCTATCCTATTATTCCTCACCCTACCCTATCATTCCTCATCTTATCCTATCATTCCGCATCCTATCCTATCTTTTCTCATACTATCATTCCTCATCCTATCCTATCATTCCTCACCCTATCCTTACATTCCTCATCCTGTCCCATCATTCCTCATCCTATCCTATCATTCTTCACCCTATCATATAATTCCTCATCATACCCTATCATTCCTTTTCCTATCCTATCATTCCTCATCTGTCATATCATTCCTCATCCTAGCCTATCGTTCCTCATCATATTATTGCTCATCCTATCCTTATATTCTTCATCCTATCATTCCTCATCCTACCCTATCATTTCTCATCCTATCCTATCATTCCTCATCGTATCATCCCATCCTGTCCTATCGTTCCTCATCCTATCTGTTCATTCCTCATCCTATCCCATTACTCCTCACCCTATCCTATTATTCCTCATCCTATCTCATCATTCCACATCCTATCCTATCATTTCTCATCCTATCCCACCATTCCACATCCTATCCTATCATTTCTTATCCTATCATTCCTCATCCTATCCTATCATTCCTTATCCTATCTTTCCTCATCCTGTCATTCTTCATCCTATCCTAAAATGTTTCACCCTATTTTATCATTCTGCATCCTATCCTATCATTCCTCACCTTATCATATAATTCCTCATCATACACTATCATTCCTCATCCTACCCTATCATTCCTCATCTTACTCTATCATTCCTCATCCTATCCTTATATTCTTAATTTTATCATTTCTCATCCTAACCTGTCATTCCTCATCTTATCATCCCATCCTATCATTCCTCATCTTACCCTATTATTTCTCATCCTATCCTGTCATTCCTCATCCTATTCTTATATTCTTCATCCTATCATTCCTCATCCTATCCTATCATTCCTCATCATATCATGCCATCCTGTCCTATCATTCCTCATCCTATCCTATTATTCCTCATCCTATCATTCCTTATCCTACCCTATCATTCCTCATTCTATCCTATAATTTCTCATCCTATCATTCCTCATCCTGTCCTATCATTCCTCAACCTATCCTATAATTTCTCATCCTATCCTATCCTTCCTCATCCTATCCTATCTTTCCTCATCCTATCTTATCCTATCATTCTTCATCCTATCCTATCTTTCCTCATCCTATCCTATTATTCCTCACCCTACCCTATCATTCCTCATCTTATCCTATCATTCCGCATCCTATCCAATCTTTTCTCATACTATCATTCCTCATCCTATCCTATCATTCCTCACCCAATCCTTTCATTCCTCATCCTGTCCCATCATTCCTCATCCTATCCTATCATTCTTCACCCTATCATATAATTCCTCATCATTCCCTATCATTCCTTTTCCTATCCTATCATTCCTCATCTGTCATATCATTCCTCATCCTAGCCTAGCATTCCTCATCCTATCATTTCTCATCGTATCCTTATATTTCTCATCCTATCATTTCTCATCCTATGATCCCATCCTGTCCTATCATTCCTCATCCTACCCTATCATTCCTCATCCTATTCTGTCATTCCTCATCCTATCCTAATATTCTTCATCCTATAATTTCTTATCCTGTCGTATCTTTCCTCGTCCTACCCTATAATTCGCATCCGAACCTATCATTCCTCATCCTATCCTTATATTCTTCAACCTATCATTCCTCATTCTATCCTATCATTCCTCATTCTATCCTATCATTCCTCATCCTATCATCCCACCCTGTCCTTTCATTCCTCATCCTGTCCTATCATTCCTCATCCTATCATTCCTAATCCTCTCATTCCTCATCCTATTCTATCATTCCTCACCATATCCTATAATTTCTCATCCTAACCTATCTTTCCTCATCCTATCATTCCTCATCCTATCCTATCCTATCCTATCATTCTTCACCCCATTTTAAAATCTGAACCTATGATATCATTTCTAACACTAACCTATCTTTCCTCATCCTATCCTATCATATCGCATCATATCCTATCTTTCCTCATACTATCATTCCTAATTCCTCATCCTTTCCTATCATTCCTCACCCTATCGTATAATTCCTCATCATACCCTATCATTCCTCACCCCATCGTATCATTCATCATCCTAGTATTCCTCATTCTGTCATTCCTCATCACATCCTATCATTCCTCACCATACCCTGTCATTCCTCATCCTATCTTTCCTCATCCTATCCTGTCATTCATTTTCCTACCCTATTATTCCTCGTCCTTTCCTTATATTCTTCATCCTATTATTTCTCTTCCTATCCTTATATTCTTCAGCCTATCATTCCTCATCCTATCATTCCATCCTGTCCTATCATTCCTCATCCTATCCTTATATTCTTCTTCCTATAATTTCTTATCCTATCGTATCATTCCTCATCCTATCATCCCATTCTGTCCTATCATTCCTCATCCTATCCTATCATTCCTCATCCTATCCTTATATACTTCATACTATCATTCCTCATCCTATCATTCCATCCTGTCCTATCATTCCTCACCCTACCCTTTCATTCCTCATCCTATTATTCCTCATCTTATCATCCCATCCTATCCTATCATTCCTCATCCTATAATTTCTCATCCTAGCCGTAAGTAGACTTTTTGGTGCCCTCTGCCAGAGAGAGACTTTTCACCCCGCCCACATTTCTACAATTGGGACATAAGGCACATGCCTTGTGGGGAAGGGTCATAGCAAGATTGATCCCAGAGAAAGCCCATGCTGTGATGCCCTTTCCCACATTCTATGTATCTATCTATCTATCTATCTATCTATCTATCTATCTATCTATCTATCTAATAATATACACACATTTATAGAACTGTGGATTGGCAACTTTAAAAAGAATTATCAATAAACAGGCGCTACCTGAGCTGGTTTTCTAAGCTGCTGTAATAAGTAGATAGTCACACTCCACAAACATAGGAAATTAAATAAAAAGACAGCGCTCAAATACAACAAACATCGATAAATGTATATATAAGCCACACAGTGTGCTATGTTTAAAGGACACTTTTAATATTCTCAGATACACAAGTTAAGATAAATATAAAACAATTAAAAAGTATGAACCACAAATAAGTGCACCATATGTCCTGTTCCCCCTTTTTCCTTATGGTCTAATTTGTATGGGCCCAGTTAGATAGTATTATGCAAGAATAATGCCCAGTATTGGGTAGGTAATTCTGTCCAATGACCAACAACAGGTGTCCTGATATGTGGATATAGTTACCGGTCCTCTGGTATTTCCTGTGGTAGATTCCAATTAACATTGATCCGAGACGTGGCAACGGAGAGTCAGCACAATTTTTATGCAGTCCCTCTTACCATCAGAGCTGGACCGTTTACAATTGAAAAGCCCACGTAGGTCCTGTCTAAAGAGTCGGTGAAAACGTCTTGCAATCCACTGACCAAAAGGGGCAACCACCTGACGAGCAGGGCCGGTTCGAGCCCTTTTTGCGCCCCGGGCAGTGCATAGGGGCGTGGCTTCGTACAGGGGGCGTGGTCAGTTACGCCCCATGTACAGTAGTAGCGCCGCTGAAATGCTGAGCGGTGCGCGATGACGTCATCGCGCACCGCACAGCAAAGGTCCTCTCCACGAAGGGAAACTAGACGTGTAGCGTCTAGTTCCCTTCGTGGAGAGGACCTTTGCTGTGCGGTGCGTGATGACGTCATCGCGCACCGCACAGCAAAGGTCCTCTCCATGAAGGGAAACTAGACGCTATGCGAAACTTGTCAGCAGTAGCGGATCTTGCCACGGGCAAGCAGGACTTTTGCCTGGGTCGCTGCCTTCCGGAGGGCGGCGACCCAGGCAAAAGTCCTGCTTGCCCGTGGCAAGATCCGCTACTGCTGACAAGTTTCGCTGTCTATAGGAAGCTTTTCCATGTAGTAGGAATAGAACCCGTGGGGCTTATTGCACTCGACCCCCTCCCCCCTGCCGGCACCAGCAGTCTCCTGACTGCCGGTCAGTCATACCAGACCCCATTTTAATATACTACAATACCTAGGATTCAAACCTATAACCTGTTGAATTCTAATCACACACCCTACTCATTGAGCTATTTGATCTTGCATAAACACTATGGCCCTCATTCCGAGTTGTTCGCTCGTTAATTTTTTTCGCATTGCAGCGATTTTCCGCTAACTGCGCATGCGCAATGTTCGCACTGCGGCTGCGCCAAGTAAATTTGCTAAGAAGTTTGGTATTTTACTCACGGCATTACAAGGTTTTTTCTTCGTTCTGGGGATCGGAGTGTGATTGACAGGAAGTGGGTGTTTCTGGGCGGAAACTGGCTGTTTTATGGGTGTGTGTGAAAAAACGCTGCCGTTTCTGGGAAAAACGCAGGAGTGGCTGGAGAAACGGGGGAGTGTCTGGGCGAACGCTGGGTGTGTTTGTGACGTCAAACCAGGAACGACAAGCACTGAACTGATCGCACTGGAAGAGTAAGTCTCGAGCTACTCAGAAACTGCACAGAGAAATCTTTTTGCAATATTGCGAATCTTTCGTTCGCAATTCTGCTAAGCTAAGATTCACTCCCAGTAGGCGGCGGCTTAGCGTGTGCAATGCTGCTAAAAGCAGCTTGCGAGCGAACAACTCGGAATGAGGGCCTATGAACACTATATGAAGATACTGGCACTTTGTAAAAAAAATAATATTAAAAAAATCAGCATTGCAATTGAGCAGATCTATGTAGTGTACACATACAATCTCTTGCAGCCACACACTACATAGATCTGCTCAGCCACAATGCTGATCATTTTTTCACAAAGTACAAGATAAGCTTCAAATAGAATTCTCTAGCTTAGAATTATCTACCTTTCTATGCGAGGAAAGATAGCTCAATGAATAGGGTGTCTGACTGCGATTGCACAGATGATAGGTTAGAATCCTGGGTATGTCAGCATCTTGAAATATAATAAAGGACAGTGTGACTGAATAACAAAGAAATCTCAAGTTGAGTTAATGAATGTTGTATAGGTATTAGCGACAGAAGGGGTCAGGGTAGGAGACCGGGGCGGTCAGGAAACACAGGCATGAAGCTGGGCTTCAAAAAGGCGGGAAACTGCAAGTGAAAGTAATTAAAACAGATAATTGACAAGTGCCACCAACAGCGCCCCCTACCCTGCAGCGCTATGTACTGTGCCCCCTCCGGACACACCTAGTTACAGTTCTGGTCATTACTCATCCTATAGAATACTATCATTCATCCGTTGGTATGATTCCTCTTCCTATCTCATCCTACCATCTTAGTCTATACTATGGTTAGGATTTCACAGTGTACATGACTAAATACAGGTTGCAGAACTAATATCAGGTGCACAAAAGTTTCTTTTAAGCGACAGACATAAATGTGTTGGAGGTTAAGGCCGTCCAGGCTGCACAGCACACAGACATTACAGGACAGAGTCACTGTGACACTGCGGGTCTTACAGGAGACTCTAATATTCAGCACTGCGGCAGATAATGCAGAATGCTGCGGAGCAAGGCTGAGACAGGGTGTGTGAGTCCATACACTGGGAGTCCCATTACACGTCTGTGGCTGCTGTGACTGTGGACAAGGCAATACCAGACACAGCAGAAACATCACATGGACGGCATCAAACCACATCAGTGACTGCTGGGACATGGCAGATTCTAACAGGCAGGTCTCAGGTGCCACCATAATTGTGATTAGTAACCACCTGACCACAGAACAGAGCAGAAGAGCAGCCATGGTGACCCCTGGTGGTAGGGAATCAGACTGCAGGGAAACCTTTCATATCACTTATCTGTGCACATTATGATGGCATTAATCTCTGCATTACTCTATCTCATCCAGGATGAATCTACTGGTGACTTTGGCTCTGCTTGGATTCCTTGGTCTGGCTTGGAGCTGTGACCCAGAGGCTGGAGGTGAGAATACAGACAGGGGATTACTGAGCAGATATATGGGAGAACAAAATCATGCAGGCATTTACTACTCATATACTGTAACATTCATCAGTCACATACACCTCCCCTAACCCTGTGCACCACATGGCAGAGTATTAGACTCTGCGGGTCTCTGGACAGGGATCATGAATGTGCACCCTGTGCAGCAAATGCAGGACTGGCGGTTCATTGGGATTTCATAGTCCCTTTGTAATGTTTATTGCACGTAGCTCCTGCTTAATAATAGTGCTCTTTATTGCAGCAGCTGTGCAGGAGGCGCCTGAAGGAGAAAGATGCCTCCTGTCAGTATCCCAGATCTGATCACCACCAGCCATCTGAGTAGGCCTAAGCTTGTCAGCATGGTACTTCCTGCACGCTTGTGAGGCCAGTAAATCTCTGTCAGAAGATGCGAATACTGGCCTTGCCACTCCCAGAGAACCGGGCCAATATACCCCCATCTCCTGGATATGCAGGCAGCGCCCCCCCCCCCCCCCTCTCACACCATCAGGGATGTACATAAACCACCAGTTTTGTGTACATCCCCGATCAGGCCCATAGTATTACTGTAGAGTACTGTATATAGTACCATCATATTACCATCTAAGTATAGAGACTCAATTGCACAATACTGTCCATCCACGTACAGCCACATGGCTCCACCCACAAAGAGAAGAAAAAGGGTGTTATGACCACAAGTAGAGGCTGCAGAGTGGGGACAGTCCAGGAGAGACTGCTGATGTCAGGTGGAGTGTTGCCTGATGTGGAAGTCCGTCAGGCTGCCTGTGGAGACAAATTATATATACACGCTACAGGAAATAGGTCCTGTTCCAATTAGAATTCCATATGGCAAAGAAATACTTAGTCCTTTAGTCCATCAGAAGAAAACAACAGTTGGGCAAAACCATGTGCACTGCAGGGGGGGCAGATATAACATGTGCAGAGAGAGTTAGATTTAGGTGTGGTGTGTTCAATCTGCAATCTAAATTGCAGTGTAAAAATAAAGCAGCCAGTATTTACCCTGCACAGAAACAAAATAACCCACCCAAATCTAACTCTCTCTGCACATGTTACATCTGCCTCCCCTGCAGTGCACATAGTTTTGCCCAACTGCTAACAAAATTCCTGCTGCGATCAACTCAGAATGAGGGCCAAAGAGAGAATCAGATCTCCTAAGAGAGGCGGTTCTCTTCCCATATATACGGAGAGCCCGTACCACAGCCAAAGACCGTTCTTTGGAGGACAAACCAGGAGAGATGAAGGCCAGAACCACAATCTCTTGGTTAAGGTGGAAAGACGACACCACCTTAGGCAGATAACCAGGGTGAGTTCTAAGAACCGCACGGTCACAGTGAAAAATCAGAAAGGGTGACCGACAGGATAAAGCAGCCAAGTCTGAAACCCTTCCAGCAGAGGCAATAGCCAGCAAAAATAAGACCTTAAGTGTAAGCCATTTAAGGTCCACAGACTCAAGAGTTTCAAACGGAGACTCTTAGAGTGCATCCAGAACAACCGACAAATCCCAAGGAGCCACAGAAGGGACATAGGGAGGTTAAATCCGTAAAACACCCTGAGTGAAAGTATGAACGTCAGGCAGATTCACAATTTTTCTCTGAAACCAAACCGACAAGGCTGAAATATGAACCTTGAGGGAGGTCAGACGAAGGCCTAAGTCCAGGCCCTGTTGCAGAAAAGCCAAAAGTTTGGCAGTACTGAACGTGTACGCATCATAATTCTTAGCTGCACACCAGGTGAAGTAAGAATTCCAGACCCTATAATAAATACGAGCCGAAGCTGGATTACGGGCTTTCAACATAGTTTGAATTAGTGATGAGTGGGTTCGGTTCCTCGGAATCCGAACCCCCCCAAACTTCACCCATTTTACACAGGTCCGAGGTAGACTCGGATCTTCCCGCCTTGCTCGGTTAACCCGAGCGCGCCCGAACGTCATCATCCCGCTGTCGGATTCTCGCGAGATTCGTATTCTATATAAGGAGCCACGCGTCGCCGCCATTTTCACTCGTGCATTGGAGATAATAGGGAGAGGACGTGCAGTGTTCTCTCAGTTGTGTTCAGTGTGCTGCAAATATCTGTGATCAGTGTGCTGCAAATATCTGTGCTCAGTGTGCTGCAAATATCTACGTTCTCTGCCTGAAAAACGCTCCATATCTGTGCTGCATTGTAGTATATAGTAGGAGGACAGTGCAGAATTTTGCTGACCAGTGACTACCAGTATTATATCAGTACGGTACAGTAGTCCACTGCTCTACCTACCTCTGTGTCATCAAGTATACTATCCATCCATACCTGTGCTGCATTTTAGTTGTGCACAGTATATATAGTAGGAGGACAGTGCAGAATTTTGCTGACCACCAGTATATAATATATAGCAGTACGGTACAGTAGGCCACTGCTCTACCTACCTCTGTGTCGTCAAGTATACTATCCATCCATACCTGTGGTGCATTTTAGTTGTGCGCAGTATATATAGCAGGAGGACAGTGCAGAATTTTGCTGACCACCAGTATATAATATATAGCAGTACGGTACAGCAGTCCACTGCTCTACCTACCTCTGTGTCATCAAGTATACTATCCATCCATACCTGTGGTGCATTTTAGTTGTGCGCAGTATATATAGTAGGAGGACAGTGCAGAATTTTGCTGACCACCAGTATATATATATAGCAGTACGGTACAGTAGTCCACTGCTCTACCTCTGTGTCATCAAGTATACTACAAACGTTCAGTAAAATGACCCAAAAATCAAAATTAAAAGCGTCTGCTGAGAAGTGTAAACTTGCCAATATGCGATTTACGACACGGAGTGGCAAGGAACGGCAGAGGCCCTGGCCTATGTTCATGGCTAGTGGTTCAGATTCACATGAGGATGGAAGCACTCATCCTCTCGCTAGAAAACTGCAGTGCCACTCCTAGATGGGCCAGGTGTTTGTGTCGGCCACTTGGGTCGCTTAGCTTAGCCACACAGCTACCTCATTGCACCTCTTTTTTTCTTTGCATCATGTGCTGTTTGGGGACTATTTTTTTTAATCTGCCATCCTGTCTGACACTGCAGTGCCACTCCTAGATGGGCCAGGTGTTTGTGTCGGCCACTTGGGTCGCTTAGCTTAGTCACACAGCTACCTCATTGCACCTCTTTTTTTCTTTGCATCATGTGCTGTTTGGGGACTATTTTTTTAGATCTGCCATCCTGTCTGACACTGCAGTGCCTCTCCTAGATGGGCCATGTGTTTGTGTCGGCCACTTGGGTCGCTTAGCTTAGCCACACAGCTACCTCATTGCACCTCTTTTTTTCTTTGCATCATGTGCTGTTTGGGGACTATTTTTTTAAAGCTGCCATCCTGTCTGACACTGCAGTGCCACTCCTAGATGGGCCAGGTGTTTGTGTCGGCCACTTGGGTCGCTTAGCTTAGCCACACAGCTACCTCATTGCACCTCTTTTTTTCTTTGCATCATGTGCTGTTTGGGGACTATTTTTTTTAAATCTGCCATCCTGTCTGACACTGCAGTGCCACTCCTAGATGGGCCAGGTGTTTGTGTCGGCCACTTGGGTCGCTTAGCTCAGTCATCCAGCGACCTCAGTGAAAATTTTAGGACTAAAAATAATATAGTGAGTTGTGAGGTGTTCAGAATAGACTGGAAATGAGTGGAAATTATGGTTATTGAGGTTAATAATACTATGGGATCAAAATGACCCCCAAATTCTATGATTTAAGCTGTTTTTGAGGGTTTTTTGTAAAAAAAAACACCCGAATCCAAAGCACACGCGAATCCGACAAAAAATTTTCAGGGAGGTTTTGCCAAAACGCGTCCGAATCCAAAACGCGGCCACAGAACTGAATCCAAAACCAAGACACAAAACCCTAAAAATTTCCGGTGCACATCACTAGTTTGAATGACCTCCTCAGAAAATCCCTTGGCCCTCAGAACTGAAGCTTCAAGAGCCACGCCATCAAAGCCAGTCAGGGCAGATCCTAATGGTCACAAGGACCCTGTACAAGGAGGTCTGGGCATTGCGGAAGTAGAAAAGGATGCTCTATGGAGAGACCCTGCAGTTCTGAGAACCGATGCTGTCTGGGCCACGCTGGAGCGATCAGAAGTAGTAATCCTCCTTCTTGCTTGAACTTTCTTATTACTCTGGGCAGGAGTGACACAGGAGGGAACACGTATAGCCAGGGCGTCCACGAACGCTGCTCGGGGATCCCTTGTCCTTGCTCCGAAGACCGTAACCTTGTGATTGTGTCGAGATGCCATCAGATCTACATCTGGTAGGCCCCACTTTTCCACTAGGAGTTGAAAAGATTCTGGATGAAGGCTCCACTCTCCGGCATGTACGTCCTGATGACTGAGGAAGTTCGCTTCCCAGTTGAGGACCCCCGGAAAGAACACTGCCGATATGGCTGGCAGATGGCTTTCCGCTCATAGAAGAATCTTTGAAACTTCCATCATTGCCATGTGGCTTAGAGTGCCGCCTTGATGATTTATGTATTGTCCGACTGTACTTGAACAGGTCTGTTCTGTACCAGAGGCAGGGCCAGTTTCAGAGCATTGAACACTGCCCGCAACTCCAGAATGATTATCGGAAGGAGAGACTCCTCCCTGGTCCATCGACCCTGAAGAGAGTGTTGCACCAACACCGCGCCCCAAACCCGCAGACCCGCAGACTGGCATCCGTTGTTAGGAGGACCCACTTGGAAATCCAGAAGGGATGATCCCTGCTCAATTGTTGGTCCTGGAGCCACCATCTCAGAGACAGGCGAACTTCCGGAGTCAAGGAAATCATGTGAGACCTGATCCAGTGAGGCAGGCCATCCCACTTGGAAAGGATTAACTGCAGAGGGCGAGAATGAATTTGAGCGTACTCTACCATGTCGAAAGTCGACACCATGAGGCCTAGTACTTGCATCGCCGAGTGTATTGACACACGAGGCCGATAGAGATAGCATCGTATCCTGTCCTGAAGTTTCCAGGACCTTCTCCAGAGACAAGAACAACCATTGGTGTGTGTCCAGTAACTCCCCCACGTGTACTATGCTCTGAGCAGGAACCAGCAAGGATTTGTTCCAGTTGATGAGCCACCTGTGGACTTTTAGGAATTAGACCATCAGTTCCAGATGGCAGAGGAGAACCTTCAGGGAGTACACCAGGATCAACAAGTCATCCAGATAAGGCAGGATCCTGATACCCTGATGGCGGAGAAGGGCTGTCATGACCACCAGATATTGCTGATGCGACATGGCAATAGGTATATGTAGGTAAGCATCCTGTATGTCCAGGGATACCATATAGTCCTTGGGCTCCAAGGCCAGAACAATAGAGCGAAGAGTTTCCATACAGAATTTGGATACCTTCACTAATTTGTTCAAAGACTTGAGGTTGAGAATGGGCCTAGAGGATCTATTCGGTTTCGGAACTAGGAACAGCGTTGAATAGTACCCCCTGCCTCTTTGAGCCAGAGGCACCGGCACATCACTCCTGTATCCAGGAGGGATTGTACCACCAATTGTAGAGTTTTTGCTTTCACCGGATCCGAAGGGATATTAGTTGAGCAAAACTGGTGAGGGGGACGTTTCTTGAAAGAGATGGCGTATCCGTGAGTGACGATTTCCCTCACCCAGGCGTCTGAAGTGGTCTGTAACCATACCTGGGCGAACCGCAGAAGTCGGCCTCCCACCCTGGGGTCCCCCAGGTGGAGGCCCGCCCCATCATGCAGCAGGCTTGACTGGTTTGGAAGCAGGCTGACGGGCAGCCCAGGAACGTTTAGGTTTGGGCTTAGAGGTTTTAGAAGTGCACGTCTGTTTCGGGTACGCCTGACCCTTTGCTTTACTTGGAGGTCAAAAAGAACGAAAAGGAGGTACTTTTAGCCTTCAGAGCCGAAGGATTAGTACTCGGAAGACATGCAGTTTTAGCAGACACTAAGTCAGCAACAATCTTATTCAGATCCTCCCCAAAAAGATGTTTCCCTTAAAAGGGATCACCTCCAGGGTCTTTTTAGAGTCCAGATCCACAGACCAGGACCACAACCACAGAATCCGGCGAGCCAGAATGGACGTAGTAGACGCTTTGGCTGCCAGCACACCGGCATCAGAGGCCGCCTCCTGAATGTAATGAGAGGCTGTGGTAATATATGAAAGACACTGTCTGGCATTATCAGAAAACTAGGAGGTAGCTCTGCTTCAACTTCTTGAACCCAGGCTTCAATAGCTTTTGTAGTCCAAGAAGCCGCTATAATAGGTCTATGCACAGCACCCGCAAGAGTTTAAATAGACTTCAAGCAACCCTCCACTCGTGTATCCGTTGGTTCCTTCAGAGAGGTGACGGTAATGACAGGCAGAGTAGAAGACACCACCAGACGTGCATCATGTGAGTCCACCGGCGGCTGTGTTTTCCAATTTTTACTTAACCCTGCAGCGAGGGGATAACGAGCTAGCATCTTTTTAGACAGGGAGAATTTCTTTCTGGAGACTTCCAGGATTCCTGACGTATGTCCACTAAATGGTCAGAATGTGGCAAAAACTAATTTAGTAACCTTCTGACGTTTGAACTTATCAGGTTTCTTAAACGTATCTGGAAGTTCATGTTCATCATCAATCTGAAGAATCAGTTTGATAGCCTCCAAGAGGTCAGGAACATGTACCTGTGTTGTAGATTCCCCATCAAAAGCATCTGCATCAGTATCTGATGGGTCAGTGTTTAGTTCATATGTTTGTAAATCCAGTCATAAGGACACAGGAACACGTGAGTTCACTGCTGTGTTGTTTATTCCATCACCAACTCCAGGCACACTGCACACTGGACCACCCACTTCCCAGCATCCCCCTGGTCCCAGGGACCATCACTGAAGATTCAGGCTTACACATATTAGTAAGGGATTGTCTACAAATATTAAGCATTCTAATACACTAACATCACATCCTCTTTTCTTTAAAGATAAGCCCTGTACGCTTCAATGCAACAATTAACAACGTCATATTAAGAACATCATCTAACACGTTTCAATGAGTCTCTCAGGTCTGCGTATTTCCCTTTTGGGTATTTCATACACAGTCTGTGTTTCATCGACCATGTTGGACCTTTCTAGAATTGTGGTTTGTTCACCATTATCAGGATCATCATACATGTCAGATGAAGGGTATTCTTCAGTCATGTTGTCTTCATTATGGTTAGGTTGAGATCTTAAATCCACCCGATTTCTTCTTACTTCCGTTCCACGCTCTGTACGTATAGTATAAGATCTTGGTGCTACTTGTGCTTGCACAATACCTTTCTGCACCCAAATACCTTTCTCGTGATCTGTGAGACGGACTTGGTCACCCGATTTTAGATCAGATAAGCTTTTTGCTCGCCTGACATGGAACAGTTTCTGTTTCACCTGTTGACGTTCTTTACTCAGTGTGACCAATGCTGAGTTATGTGTATTAAGCAGTTCATCATGTATCGGGAGATTTGCTCTAATCCTCCTTCCCATCAGCATTTGTGCAGGAGAAAGTCCATTCTGTAAAGGTGTACTGCGGTAGATTAAAAGACTTTTGTAGAAATCTTCTTTACCTTCTTGAGCTTTTTTCATGAGACTCTTTACAGCTTTTACTGAACTTTCCACCAACCCATTTCAGCGTGGATAGTGGGGACTTGACGTAGTATGGACAAATTCCCACTCATCAGCAAAATGTCTAAATTCAGCACTGGAAAACTGAGGACCATTGTCAGTGAACACTTCCATAGGAACACCATGCCTTGCAAAGATTAACTTCATGCAGTTGATTACGGCTTTACTAGTAGTTGTATGTAGTGTCTCCACCTCAGGATAGTTAGAGTAATAATCAGTCACGACAATGTACGTTTTCCCATTACAATCAAACAAATCTGCGCCAACTTTCTGGTACGGTCTCTCTGGGACTGCATGAGGCTCGACTTGTTTTTTCGGTCTATACATAAGACATAATTCACATGTAGCTGTAGTCTGTGCTATGTCTTGGTTCATTCTTGGCCAATACATAACTTCACGCGGTCTCCGCTTACATTTTTCTTCTACTAAGTTGCCTTCATGTATCTTGCACAGCATAGTTTTTCTTAGTCGTACAGGTATGACAAACCTATTGCCTTTGTAAATAATACCATCGACAACTGTAAGGTCACTGCGTTACATCCAATAATCATGAATAGACAGCGTGCACGCATTTTTTTCTGCTGGCCCATCTTTCAGAATGATATCTTTCAACACTTTCATGGTGTCATCTGTCTCAGTTTCTTTCCTAATCTGTTCTTGTCTTGCAAGAGACACTGGTAGAGAAGCTACGATCAAATTAACATAGGCTTCTATCTCTTCATCCATCAGACTTTTGGAACCTTCACTTTTGTCCACAGCATGAGAAAGTGTATCAGCAATGTACATGTATTTGCCGGGACAGTACAGCAAGTGTACATCATATTTCTGTAGTCTGATAAGCATTCGTTGAATTCTCATGGGACAGTCATGTAATGATTTAGTCATGATAGCTACCAATGGCTTGTGGTCAGTTTCCACTGTAAATGTTTGACCATACACAAACTGATGAAATCGCTCACATGCATATGTGATCGCTAGAAGTTCTTTTTCTATCTGAGCATACCTTGTTTCAGCACTTGTCAGTGCTCTTGATGCATAGATTACTGGTTGCCATGTATCCTCATGTTCTTGTAACAGCACTGAGCCTAGGCCATATTGCAAAGCATCTGCTGAAATTCTTATTCTTTTCGCAGGATCAAAGAATGTTAGCACTGGTTGCTCTGTAATGATCTGTTTCAAGTTTTGCCAACTTTCTTCTTGTTCATGTGACCACATCCACTCCTTATCTTTGTACAACAACCATCCAAGAGAGGCTGTTCGTTCAGAGAGTTGAGAAATAAACTTTCCTAAGTAATCATTCCTAGGAATCTTCTGATGTTGTCTTTGTTGTTAGGACGTTCCATGTTCACTATGGCTGATATTTTCCTTGGGTCTGGTTTTACACCTTGATCCGAGACCACGTCGCCCATAAAGGTAAGTGTATTCACGCCAAATTCACATTTGTCCTTGTTTAGCTTTAGATTCACTTTCTTGACAAGTTCCATTACACATGGAATATGTTCAAAAATCATGTGTATCTTTTTGTGATATACTTTTGGAGCTTACAATATTCCATATGGTAGTCGAAGAAATCTGTATCGACCTTCTGGTATATTAAATGTACAAAGCTTTGAGCTTACTTCATCTAGATTCATTTGCCAGAATCCTGAAGATGCATCCAATTTACTGAACCATTTTGGTTCCGCAAATTGCAACATGATCTCATCTCTGGTTGGTAGTTTGAAATGTTCTCATTTAATAGCTTTGTTTAAATCTCTGGGGTCTAGACATATTCTGAGTTGTCCATTTTTCTTTTCAACAATTACTAAGGAGCTTACCCATTCAGTAGGCTCATCAACTTTCTGTATCACACCAAAGGCTTCCATGCGATTTAACTCTTGTTTCAGTTTTTCTCTCAGCGCAAACGGCACTTTTCTATAGGGGTGTATCACTGAAGAAACTTGCGTGTCTATATTTATTTTATGCTCTCCAGGCAAACAACCTAGACCTTCAAACAAGTCTCTGTATTCTGTAAACATTGATTTGCAGTCATCTTCTACTTGTGATGTCACCATAAAAAATTTCTTTAGCAAGCTTAGTTTCTCACAGGAACTTATTCCTAGAATCGGTTGTACATTTTTATCCACAATCAGTAGAGATGTTTTAAACTGTTGTCCCTAATATTTCAGTGTCACTAAGCATGTACCTTTCACAGGAATTTCCTCCCCAGTGTACCCTGTAACTTTCACTTTGGCTGGATGAATTTTAGGTTTTACTCTAAAAGTCTTATAGTCTTGAAAAATTATATTAAATTCACCTGCGCGCCAGTATCAAGCTTAAAGGGAATAACAATCTTGTTCACAGTTAAAGGGACAATCCATTCTTTCTTATCTGCACTGCAAAGTTCAATGCAATCCACAAAGAATTCCCCTGTTTGTTTAACAGCATGCACATTGGTTGTTTCACTTTTCATTTTACAGCATTTGGCAAAGTGATTAAGTCTACCACATTTCATGCAGGTTTTACCATAAGCAGGGCACATTTTAGGATTGTGAGCATTTCCACATCTACTACACATTTCCTTATTAGACTGTGGATTAGACTGCTTCATTCTTGAGAATGGAGGTTTGCTTGGCTCTGTTTTCTGCACTACATGGACAGCAGCATTAACTTCCTTGTGTAACGTTTTGGCTTGAAATCTTGTTATTTCTGCAGATCTACACATAGTCACTGCCTTGTCTAGTGTTAGGTCTTGCTCTCTCAGCAATCTCTCTCTGAGTCCACTATCAGGTATTCCACAGACAATATGATCTCTAATCAGTGAATCCTTTAAATCACCAAACTCACAGGTTTTACTGAGTGATTGCAGCTCTGTAACATACTGATCAAATCCATCTACAGACTTCTGATCACATGTGAAAAACCTATATCTTTCATATGTCACATTTTTCCTTGGCACAAAGTAATCTTCAAACTTTTGCATTGTAGAAGATAGCACCATATTCTGCCCCTCAGCAAACTGAAAACTATTATAAATGTCCAGCACATCCTCTCCTATCACATGGAGGAAAATGGATGCCTTAGTTTTGTCAGCCTCTGTATCAGCTCCACATGCAGCAGGATATATATTAAACCTTTGCTTAAATCTTTTCCAGTTTTCAGACAAGTTACCAGACATCAGCATGCCAGTTGGAGGAGCTAGTTTATCCATGGTTACTCACTGTTTGAAGAGAGGAGCACACAGCAGGCTTTGCAGACACTGAGTATCACAGCCTTATAGACTTCTGCAAGATTCTTTACCACTCTGAGAGCACTAGCAGTCCAAGTTAAACTTCTTCTGACACCATGTTTTGTTCATATGTTTGTAAATCCAGTCATAAGGACACAGAGACATGTGAGTTCACTGCTGTGCTGTTTATTCCATCACCAACTCCAGGCACACTGCACACTGGAGCACCCACTTCCCAGCATCCCCCTGGTCCCAGGGACCATCACTGAAGATTCAGGCTTACACATATTAGTAAGGAAGTGTCTACAAATATTAAGCATTCTAATACACTAACATCACAGTCAGTATATACGCCATCTTCATCGGATGAAGCATCCAAAACATGCGTGGACTGTGAGGAAGAAATGGCCCGCATAGATAACCCTTTGGTCCTAGGAGGGCGAGGGTCAGTCTTTTGTTTAACCAAAGTCTGATTTAACTGCTGTAACTGAGTAGACAAAGAATCCACCCATGGTGGATTTACAACAGGGGCAATATGTGATTGTACAGGAACAGGAGTCTCGTTACTAGCGTAGTCAGTAAATGAGAAAAAGTAGCCCAAGGTGGGACTTGTGTCACTGATGTTGCAGGCTGACTGAGGGGTACAGAACCCCCACTACCTGGACCTCAGCTGGAACATTTTCCTCAGATAAATCCGTGGCATCAGCACTGCATGACGCAATATCAGCCACGGATCTCCCGCCCTGTGACGCAGACATTATTGGAGAATGTAGCCATAGGGCGTTTCAGTACAATATAGACACAGTACCTGACAAAACCCCCTGTGGAGTGTGATTGCAATGCAGATCACAAACAGAGGATTTAAGTGGTATAAGGTGACTGAAATACACATAGAAAAATAGCGAACAGTATACTGTATCTTGTGAAACATTTTTTTATATATATATATATATATATATATATATATATATAGGACCCTGATGCACTTAGCCCCCTGTCAGGGTACAGAATATAGGGATAGCAAACTGTGTGAGATACACGGAATAGGAACCACACAGCAGCCATTGGCACACACAGTCACATGTACAATGCAGAAATTATTATAAACAACAATAAAACTGCACTGGACTAGCAATACTAAGTAAAGCTATGTATGTATACAGATATAACAATGCACAGTAAATACTGATGTATATCACAGGATACTTGTAGTAAATATCCCTATAGTTATGCACTTGTTCTTAACTAACACTGTCTAAACGACATGTAGAATACTGAAGTGTCCTATAAATACACAGCGCTGATGAGACAGGCGGCTTTACAGAGGAGACAGTGCCCAGCAGTCCCAGAATCAGCGCAGCTCTGTGTAATGGCGCCCAAACGCTGACAGGGAGTGAGGGAGAGAGAGAGATGCAGCTCCAGGGTGGAAACATCTGCTGTAGATGGCGCCTGGGGCTGGGGGAGGGGCTACAGGTCAGCGCCTTTACCTTATCCCCTCTGCTGGGCTTCACCACCAGGTACTATGGAGCCTGTAATAAACGGATTTTAGTAAATCCTACCTGTACTCCTTGCCCTGGTGGATATAGTGGGGTCCCTGCACAGCCACAGTGTCCACAACAGAGGCGAGGTCCGTCTCTGGAGACCGCGACCGGATTGCGATTTCGGCGGGTCCCACCTGGAGGATCCTGTTACCTCCTCCCTATCGTGCGGCCACGCGATCCAGGAGATCAGCGGCGGTATGTGTGCCTGATGAGACCGGAACGCCTCCGCTGTAAGTACCCAGCAACCAGGGCGCGGGAGTATACAGCGCCACTGGGGGAGGTGAGGGAGTCGCAGCACGATATGTCAGCATGACATATAGCACCAAGTGCCTGTGCTGCAACCCTTGAAAAAAATAGGGGTGTGACTTCATAGGGAGGGGTGTGGCCACAGTTATGACCCCAGATTTGCCCCAAGTAGTTGTGCCCCCCCAGTTGATTTGCCCCCAGTAGTTGTGCCCCCTGTTGCTTTGCCCCCAGTAGTTGTGCCCCCTGTTGCTTTGCCCCCAGTAGTTGTGTCCCCTGTTGCTTTGCCCCCAGTAGTTGTGCCCCCTGTTGCTTTGCCCCCAGTAGTTGTGTCCCCTGTTGCTGTGCCCCCAGTAGTTGTGTCCCCTGTTGCTTTGCCCCCAGTAGTTGTGCCCCCTGTTGCTGTGCCCCCAGTAGTTGTGTCCCCTGTTGCTGTGCCCCCAGTAGTTGTGTCCCCTGTAGCTATGCCCCAAGTAGTTGTGTCCCCTGTTGCTGTGCCCCCTATCACTGTGCCCCCAGTAGTTGTGTCCCCTGTTGCTGTGCCCCCAGTAGTTGTGCCCCCTGTTGCTGCGCCCCCAGTAGTTGTGCCCCCTGTTGCTGCGCCCCCAGTAGTTGTGCCCCCTGTTGCTGTGCCCCCAGTAGTTGTGCCCCCTGTTGCTGTGCCCCCAGTAGTTGTGTCCCATGTTGCTTTGCCCCCAGTAGTTGTGTACTCTGTTGCTTTGCCCCCAGTAGTTGTGCCCCCTGTTGCTTTGCCCCCAGTAGTTGTGCCCCCTGTTGCTTTGCCCCCAGTAGTTGTGTCCCCTGTTGCTGTGCCCCCAGTAGTTGTGTCCCCTGTTGCTTTGCCCCCAGTAGTTGTGCCCCCAGTAGTTGTGTCCCCTGTAGCTATGCCCCAAGTAGTTGTGTCCCCTGTTGCTGTGCCCCCTATCACTGTGCCCCCAGTAGTTGTGTCCCCTGTTGCTGTGCCCCCAGTAGTTGTGCCCCCTGTTGCTGCGCCCCCAGTAGTTGTGCCCCCTGTTGCTGTGCCCCCAGTAGTTGTGCCCCCTGTTGCTGTGCCCCCAGTAGTTGTGTCCCATGCTGCTTTGCCCCCAGTAGTTGTGTCCTCTGTTGCTTTGCCCCCAGTAGTTGTGCCCCCTGTTGCTTTGCCCCCAGTAGTTGTGCCCCCTGTTGCTTTGCCCCCAGTAGTTGTGTCCCCTGTTGCTGTGCCCCCAGTAGTTGTGTCCCCTGTTGCTTTGCCCCCAGTAGTTGTGTCCCCTGTAGCTATGCCCCAAGTAGTTGTGTCCCCTGTTGCTGTGCCCCCTATCACTGTGCCCCCAGTAGTTGTGTCCCCTGTTGCTGTGCCCCCAGTAGTTGTGCCCCCTGTTGCTGCGCCCCCAGTAGTTGTGCCCCCTGTTGCTGTGCCCCCAGTAGTTGTGCCCCCTGTTGCTGTGCCCCCAGTAGTTGTGTCCCATGTTGCTTTGCCCCCAGTAGTTGTGTCCTCTGTTGCTTTGCCCCCAGTAGTTGTGCCCCCTGTTGCTTTGCCCCCAGTAGTTGTGCCCCCTGTTGCTTTGCCCCCAGTAGTTGTGTCCCCTGTTGCTGTGCCCCCAGTAGTTGTGTCCCCTGTTGCTTTGCCCCCAGTAGTTGTGCCCCCAGTAGTTGTGTCCCCTGTAGCTATGCCCCAAGTAGTTGTGTCCCCTGTTGCTGTGCCCCCTATCACTGTGCCCCCAGTAGTTGTGTCCCCTGTTGCTGTGCCCCCAGTAGTTGTGCCCCCTGTTGCTGCGCCCCCAGTAGTTGTGCCCCCTGTTGCTGTGCCCCCAGTAGTTGTGCCCCCTGTTGCTGTGCCCCCAGTAGTTGTGTCCCATGTTGCTTTGCCCCCAGTAGTTGTGTCCTCTGTTGCTTTGCCCCCAGTAGTTGTGCCCCCTGTTGCTTTGCCCCCAGTAGTTGTGCCCCCTGTTGCTTTGCCCCCAGTAGTTGTGTCCCCTGTTGCTGTGGCCCCAGTAGTTGTGTCCCCTGTTGCTTTGCCCCCAGTAGTTGTGCCCCCAGTAGTTGTGTCCCCTGTAGCTATGCCCCAAGTAGTTGTGTCCCCTGTTGCTGTGCCCCCTATCACTGTGCCCCCAGTAGTTGTGTCCCCTGTTGCTGTGCCCCCAGTAGTTGTGCCCCCTGTTGCTGCGCCCCCAGTAGTTGTGCCCCCTGTTGCTGTGCCCCCAGTAGTTGTGCCCCCTGTTGCTGTGCCCCCAGTAGTTGTGTCCCATGTTGCTTTGCCCCCAGTAGTTGTGCCCCCTGTTGCTGTGCCCCCAGTAGTTGTGCCCCTGTAGCTATGCCCCCAGTAGTTATGTCCCCTGTTGCTTTGCCCCCAGGAGTTGTGTCCCCTGTTGCTGTGCCCCCAGTAGTTGTGTCCCCTGTTGCTTTGCCCCCAGGAGTTGTGTCCCCTGTTGCTGTGCCCCCAGTAGTTGTGCCCCCTGTTGCTGCGCCCCCAGTAGTTGTGCCCCCTGTTGCTGTGCCCCCAGTAGTTGTGCCCCCTGTTGCTGTGCCCCCAGTAGTTGTGTCCCATGTTGCTTTGCCCCCAGTAGTTGTGCCCCCTGTTGCTGTGCCCCCAGTAGTTGTGCCCCTGTAGCTATGCCCCCAGTAGTTATGTCCCCTGTTGCTTTGCCCCCAGGAGTTGTGTCCCCTGTTGCTGTGCCCCCAGTAGTTGTGTCCCCTGTTGCTTTGCCCCCAGTAGTTGTGTCCCCTGTTGCTTTGCCCCCAGTAGTTGTGTCCCCTGTTGCTGTGCCCCCTATCACTGTGCCCCCAGTAGTTGTGTCCCCTGTTGCTGTGCCCCCAGTAGTTGTGCCCCCTGTTGCTGTGCCCCCAGTAGTTGTGCCCCCTGTTGCTGTGCCCCCAGTAGTTGTGTCCCCTGTTGCTTTGCCCCCAGTAGTTGTGCCCCCTGTTGCTGTGCCCCCAGTAGTTGTGTCCCCTGTAGCTATGCCCCCAGTAGTTGTGCCCCCTGTTGCTGTGCCCCCAGTAGTTGTGTCCCCTGTTGCTTTGCCCCCAGTAGTTGTGTCCCCTGTTGCTTTGCCCCCAGTAGTTGTGTCCCCTGTTGCTGTGTCCCCCATCACTGTGCCCCCAGTAGTTGTGCCCCCTGTTGCTGTGCCCCCAGTAGTTGTGCCCCCTGTTGCTGTGCCCCCAGTAGTTGTGCCCCCTGTTGCTGTGCCCCCAATAGTTGTGTCCCCTGTTGCTGTGCCCCCAGTAGTTGTGCCCCCTGTTGCTGTGCCCCCAGTAGTTGTGTCCCCTGTTGCTTTGCCCCCAGTAGTTTTGCCCCCAGTAGTTGTGCCCCCTGTTGCTGTGCCCTCAGTAGTTGTGCCCCCTGTTGCTGTGCCCCCAGTAGTTGTGTCCCCTGTTGCTGTGCCCCTAGTAGTTGTGTCCCCTGTTGCTTTGCCCCCAGTAGTTGTGCCCCCAGTAGTTGTGCCCCCTGTTGCTGTGCCCCCAGTAGTTGTGCCCCCTGTTGCTGTGCCCCCAGTAGTTGTGTCCCCTGTTGCTTTGCCCCCAGTAGTTGTGCCCCCTGTTGCTGTGCCCCCATTAGTTGTGCCCCCTGTTGCTGTGCCCCCAGTAGTTGTGTCCCCTGTTGCTGTGCCCAGGGCCGGATTAACAATGGGGCGGATGGAGCTGCAGCTCCAGGCCCCCCACTGGAAATAGGCCCACAGAGCCCCTGCAGTTCAGATAGTGTTGACAGGAAAAAAAAAACTTTTCTCCTGTCATCACCAATAGCATTCCCTCACTTGACTCCTGTCACGGAGAGCCAATGCTCTGCCTCTCCCCTCTGAAGCTGCCAGCAGCTGTCACTGCACAATGAAGTGCATACCCATGATCGAAATAAGATCCTCCCCCAGATCGCAATAAGCTCCGCCTCCTGGTGCACCTACAGCTGTGCCCACGATTGCTCAAAGTTCTTCTTACATGCCATCCCAAGCTGTGTCTCTGGGGGACCATTATAAACTCTGCCCCCTGGTTCTTCTACTGCTGAGCCCTGACCCCTGTTGCCTGAAGCCACACCCCTGGGCCATTCTAAGCCCCGCCCACTGGACAGTACACTGCAGTGCAGTGCTCCCCGCCTGGGTCATCTGTGAGGTGTTCTGCTGCTGTGATTTGAGGTACAAAGGAGTATATGCTGTTTAGCCCTATGCCCAGGACTTTCTCACACTGAAAGTTATTGTGCATGTTCTGTGACCTTAATGGCATACTGTTTTAATTTATCGTGCATGATAATCAATTGAATTCCTGCCAGTGTGTATACGGACACTACTGTGCGGTATAATGTGACTATCAGACGCTGCCGTGCGGTGTAATGTAACTATCAGACGCTGCCATGCGGTGTAATGTAACTATTAGACGCTGCCGTGCGGTGTAATGTAACTATCGGACGCTGCCGTGTGGTGTAATGTAACTTTCGGACGCTGACGTGCGGTGTAATGTAACTATCGGACGCAGCCGTGCGGTGTAATGTAACTATCGGACGCTGCCGTGCGGTGTAATGTAACTATCGGACGCTGCCGTGTGGTGTAATGTAACTTTCGGACGCTGACGTGCGGTGTAATGTAACTATCGGACGCTGCCGTGCGGTGTAATGTAACTATCGGACGCTGACGTGCGGTGTAATGTAACTATCGGACGCTGACGTGTGGTGTAATGTAACTATCGGACGCTGACGTGCGGTGTAATGTAACTATCGGACGCTGCCGTGCGGTGTAATGTAACTATCGGACGCTGACGTGCGGTGTAATGTAACTATCGGACGCTGACGTGCGGTGTAATGTAACTATCGGACGCTGACGTGCGGTGTAATGTGACTATCGGACGCTGACGTGCGGTGTAATGTAACTATCGGACGCTGCCGTGCGGTGTAATGTAACTATTGGACGCTGCAGTGTAGTGTAATGTAACTATCGGACGCTGACGTGCGGTGTAATGTGATTAGGACACTACCTTGCGGTGTAATGTGACTATCGGACGCTGCCGTGCGGTGTAATGTAACTATCGGACGCTGACGTGCGGTGTAATGTAACTATCGGACGCTGACGTGCGGTGTAATGTAACTATCGGACGCTGCCGTGCGGTGTAATGTAACTATCGGACGCTGCCGTGTGGTGTAATGTAACTTTCGGACGCTGCCGTGCGGTGTAATGTAACTATCGGACGCTGACGTGCGGTGTAATGTAACTATCGGACGCTGCCGTGCGGTGTAATGTAACTTTCGGACGCTGCCGTGCGGTGTAATTTAACTATCGGACGCTGCCATGCAGTGTAATGTAACTATCGGACGCTGACGTGCGGTGTAATGTGACTATCGGACGCTGCCGTGCGGTGTAATGTAACTATCGGACGCTGCCGTGCGGTGTAATGTAACTATCGGACGCTGCCGTGTGGTGTAATGTAACTTTCGGACGCTGCCGTGCGGTGTAATGTAACTTTCGGACGCTGCCGTGCGGTGTAATGTAACTATCGGACGCTGACGTGCGGTGTAATGTAACTTTCGGACGCTGCCGTGCGGTGTAATGTAACTATCGGACGCTGACGTGCGGTGTAATGTGACTATCGGACGCTGACGTGCGGTGTAATGTAACTATCGGGCGCTGCCCCGCATGTAACTATCGGGCGCTGCTGTGCGGTGTAATGTGACTATCGGACGCTGCCGTGCGGTGTAATGTAACTATCGGACGCTGCCGTGCAGTGTAATGCGACTATCGGACGCCGCCGTGAGGTGTAATGTAACTATCGGACGCTGCCGTGAGGTGTAATGTAACTATCGGACGCTGCCGTGTGGTGTAATGAAACTATCGAATGCTACTGTGCGGTGTAATGTGACTATCGGACTCTGCCGTGTGGTGTAATGTAACTATCGGACGCTGCCGTGCGGTGTAATGTAACTATCGGACGCTGCCGTGCGGTGTAATGTGACTATCGGACGCTTCCGTGCGGTGTAATGTGACTCGGACACTACTGTGCGGTGTAATGTAACTATCGGACACTGCTGTGCGGTGTAATGTAACTATCGGACACTGCTGTGCGGTGTAATGTAACTATCGGATGCTGCAGTGCGGTGTAATGTAACTCGGACAATACTGTGCGGTATAATGTAATTATCGTACGCTGCCGTGCGGTGTAATGTAATTATCGGACGCTGCCATGCGGTATAATGTGACTATCGGACGCTGACTTGCGGTGTAATGTAATTATCGGACGCTGCCATGCGGTATAATGTAACTATCGGACACTGCTATGTAGTGTAATGTAACTATCGGACACTGCTGTGCGGTGTAATGTAACTATCGGACACTGCTATGCGGTGTAATGTAACTATCGGACACTGCTGTGCGGTGTAATGTAACTATCGGACACTGCTGTGCGGTGTAATGTAACTATCGGACACTGCTGTGCGGTGTAATGTAACTATCGGACACTGCTGTGCGGTGTAATGTGACTATTGGACGCTGACTTGCGGTGTAATGTAATTATCGTACGCTGCCGTGCGGTGTAATGTAACTATCGGACACTACTGTGCGGTGTAATGTAACTATCAGATGCTGCTGTGCGGTGTAATGTAATTATCGGACACTACTGTGCGGTGTAATGTAACTATCAGATGCTGCTGTGCGGTGTAATGTAACTATCAGATGCTGCTGTGCGGTGTAATGTAACTATCAGACGCTGCTGTGCGGTGTAATGTAACTATCGGACGCTGCCTTGCGGTGTAATGTAACTATCAGACGCTGCTGTGCGGTGTAATGTAACTATCAGATGCTGCTGTGCAGTGTAATGTAACTATCGGACGCTGCCTTGCGGTGTAATGTGATTCGGACACTACTGTGCGGTGTAATGTGACTATTGGACGCTGCCGTGCGGTGTAATGTAATTATCGTACGCTGCCGTGCGGTGTAATGTAATTATCGTACGCTGCCGTGCGGTATAATGTAACTATCGGACGCTGACTTGCGGTGTAATGTGACTCGGACACTACTGTGCGGTGTAATGTAACTATCAGATGCTGCTGTGCAGTGTAATGTAATTATCAGATGCTGCTGTGCGGCGTAATGTAACTATCAGATGCTGCTGTGCGGCGTAATGTAACTATCAGACGCTGCTGTGTGGTGTAATGTAACTATCGGACGCTGCCTTGCTGTGTAATATGATTCGGACACTACTGTGCGGTGTAATGTGACTATCGGACGCTGCCGTGCGGTGTAATGTAATTATCGGACGCTGCCGTGCGGTGTAATGTGACTCGGACACTACTGTGCGGTGTAATCTAACTATCGGACGCTGCTGTGTGGTGTAATGTGACTCGGACATGGACACTACTGTGCGGTGTAATGTAATTATCGGACGCTGCCATGCGGTGTAATGTGACTTACAGATGCTACAATGCGGCATAATGTGACCAACAGATGCTGCTGTGCAGTGTAATGTGACTAACTGATGTTACCGTGCAATGTAATGTGACTAAAGGATGCTGCCGTGCGGTGTAATGTAACTAACGGACGCTACTGTGCAGTGTAATGTGTATAATGGACGCTACTGTGCGCTGTAATGTGTGTATATAACAGATGCTAATGTGTGGAGCAATGTGACTAACAGATACTACTTTGTAATGTGAATTGGTACAATTATGTGACCACGCCCCCTCCCCATGAGGTCACATCCCTTTATAAAATATGGAGGGTGGTACCAATGGTCTTTCTGGCACAGGCACCAAAATGTCTAGTTATGGCTCTGGTGGTCACTGATGCTCTCTGTAATATGTAGTGGACACTGATGCTTTCTGTAATATATGGTGGTCACTGATGCTCTCTGTAATATATGGTGGTCACTGATGCTCTCTGTAATATATGGTGGTCACTGATGCTCTCTGTAATATATGGTGGTCACTGATGCTCTCTGTAGTATATGGTGGTCACTGATGCTCTCTGTAATATATGGTGGACACTGATGCTTTCTGTAATATATGGTGGTCACTGATGCTCTCTGTAGTATATGGTGGTCACTGATGCTCTCTGTAATATATGGTGGTCACTGATGCTCTCTGTAGTATATGGTGGTCACTGATGCTCTCTGTAATATATGGTGGTCACTTGTGCTCTCTGTAATATATGGTGGTCACTGATGCTCTCTGTAGTATATGGTGGTCACTGATGCTCTCTGTAATATATGGTGGACACTGATGCTCTCTGTGGTATATGGTGGTCACTGATGCTCTCTGTAGTATATGGTTGTCACTTGTGCTCTCTGTAGTATATGGTGGTCACTGATGCTCTCTGTAATATATGGTGGTCACTGATGCTCTCTGTGGTATATGGTGGTCACTGATGCTCTCTGTAGTATATGGTATACTAGTTTTATAAGATGGGGGGGCAGTTTATATATTTTTATATGTAAAGACTTTTTTCGGATATTTTTTATCATCCTAAATATTTTTTATTGAAAAGTGTGTTTGGATTTTTTTTATTAAAAAGTTAAACCCAAACCAGCTCAAGCATGCACAGCTGCAAAGCAGTAAGTTAACCCTTACAGCCCTGGTGCAGAATTGCCATTGCAGCTACAATGTTTATTTTCTAAACAGACAACAGCTAAGAAAGCAGTTAATTTTATAATTTACTGCAGTGGCTGGAAATGTAATATATAGTGCGTGGTCACAGATGCTCTCTGTAGTATACAGTGGTCACTGATGCTCTCTGTAGTATACAGTGGTCACTGATGCTCTCTGTAATATGAAGGAAACCACTGAACACATAGGGTCGGGGCTCTCCCATAGCTGAACTTCTTCATTAAAAAAAAAAAATGCAATGGGCTTATGGTTGAGGGCAGGCACGGGGGGCCCTGAGAGAGTGGGGACCAGGATAACATATCCCCTGCTCCTCTCTCCTTAATCCAATCTGCTGCAGCGGTACACAATAGGCTTTTCCTATATTTCAGCTCCAGGCCCATGTGGACATTAATTTAGCACTGGCTGTGTCCCCTATCACTGTGCCCCCAGTAGTTGTGTCCCCTGTTGCTTTGCCCCCAGTAGTTGTGTCCCCTATCACTGTGCCCCCAGTAGTTGTGTCCCCTGTTGCTGTGCCCCCTATCACTGTGCCCCCAGTAGTTGTGTCCCCTATTGCTTTGCCCCCAGTAGTTGTGTCCCCTGTTGCTTTGCCCCCAGTAGTTGTGTCCCCTGTTGCTTTGCCCCCAGTAGTTGTGTCCCCTGTTGCTTTGCCCCCAGTAGTTGTGTCCCCTGTTGCTTTGCCCCCAGTAGTTGTGTCTCCTGTTGCTGTGCCCCCTATCACTGTGCCCCCAGTAGTTGTGTCCCCTGTTGCTTTGCCCCCAGTAGTTGTGTCTCCTGCTGCTGTGCCCCCTATCACTGTGCCCCCAGTAGTTGTGTCCCCTGTTGTTTTGCCCCCAGTAGTTGTGTCCCCTGTTGCTTTGCCCCCAGTAGTTGTGTCCCCTGTTGCTTTGCCCCCAGTAGTTGTGTCCCCTGTTGCTTTGCCCCCAGTAGTTGTGTCTCCTGTTGCTGTGCCCCCTATCACTGTGCCCCCAGTAGTTGTGTCCCTTGTTGCTTTGCCCCCAGTAGTTGTGTCTCCTGTTGCTGTGCCCCCTATCACTGTGCCCCCAGTAGTTGTGTCCCCTGTTGCTTTGCCCCCAGTAGTTGTGTCCCCTGTTGCTTTGCCCCCAGTAGTTGTGTCTCCTGTTGCTATGCCCCCTATCACTGTGCCCCCAGTAGTTGTGCCCCCTGTTGCTGTGCCCCCAGTAGTTGTGCCCCCTGTTGCTTTGCCCCCAGTAGTTGTGTCCCCTGTTGCTTTGCCCCCAGTAGTTGTGTCCCCTGTTGCTTTGCCCCCAGTAGTTGTGTCCCCTGTTGCTTTGCCCCCAGTAGTTGTGCCCCCTGTTGCTTTGCCCCCAGTAGTTGTGTCCCCTGTAGCTATGCCCCCAGTAGTTGTGTCCCCTGGTGCTGTGCCCCCAGTAGTTGTGTCCCCTGTTTCTATGCCCCCAGTAGTTGTGCCCCCTGTTGCTTTGCCCCCAGTAGTTGTGTCCCCTGTTGCTGTGCCCCCAGTAGTTGTGCCCCCTGTTGCTGTGCCCCCAGTAGTTGTGCCCCCTGTTGCTGTGCCCCCAGTAGTTGTGTCCCCTGTTGCTTTGCCCCCAGTAGTTGTGTCCCCTGTTGCTTTGCCCCCAGTAGTTGTGTCCCCTGTTGCTGTGCCCCCTATCACGGTGCCCCCAGTAGTTGTGTCCCCTATTGCTTTGCCCCCAGTAGTTGTGCCCCCTGTTGCGTTGCCGCCAGTAGTTGTGCCCCCTGTTGCTTTGCCCCCAGTAGTTGTGTCCCCTGTTGCTTTGCCCCCAGTAGTTGTGTCCCCTGTTGCTGTGCCCCCAGTAGTTGTGTCCCCTGTTGCTGTGCCCCCAGTAGTTGTGTCCCCTGTTGCTGTGCCCCCTATCACTGTGCCCCCAGTAGTTGTGTCCCCTGTTGCTTTGCCCCCAGTAGTTGTGTCCCCTGTTGCTATGCCCCCAGTAGTTGTGCCCCCTGTTGCTTTGCCCCCAGTAGTTGTGTGTCCTGTTGCTGTGCCCCCAGTAGTTGTGGCCCCTGTTGCTTTGCCCCCAATAGTTGTTTCCCCTGTTGCTTTGCCCCCAGTAGTTGTGTCTCCTGTTGCTGTGCCCCCAGTAGTTGTGTCCCCTGTTGCTTTGCCCCCAGTAGTTGTGTCCCCTGTTGCTTTGCCACCAGTAGTTGTGTCCCCTGTTGCTTTGTTGCTTTGCCCCCAGTAGTTGTGTCCCCTGTTGCTGTGCCCCCAGTAGTTGTGCCCCCTGTTGCTTTGCCCCCAGTAGTTGTGTCCCCTGTTGCTGTGCCCCCAGTAGTTGTGTCCCATGTTGCTTTGCCCCCAGTAGTTGTGTCCCCTGTTGCTGTGCCCCCAGTAGTTGTGTCCCCTGTTGCTTTGCCCCCAGTAGTTGTGTCCCCTGTTGCTGTGCCCCCTATCACTGTGATCCCAGTAGTTGTGTCCCCTATTGCTTTGCCACCAGTAGTTGTGTCCCCTGTTGCTTTGCCCCCAGTAGTTGTGCCCCTATCACTGTGCCCCCAGTAGTTGTGTCCCCTATTGCTTTGCCCCCAGTAGTTGTGTCCCCTGTTGCTTTGCCCCCAGTAGTTGTGTCCCCTGTTGCTTTGCCCCCAGTAGTTGTGTCCCCTGTTGCTTTGCCCCCAGTAGTTGTGTCCCCTGTTGCTTTGCCACCAGTAGTTGTGTACCCTGTTGCTTTGCCCCCAGTAGTTGTGTCCCCTGTTGCTTTGCCCCAAGTAGTTGTGTCCCCTGTTGCTTTGCCCCCAGTAGTTGTGTCCCCTGTTGCTGTGCCCCCAGTAGTTGTGCCCCCTGTTGCTTTGCCCCCAGTAGTTGTGTCCCCTGTTGCTGTGCCCCCAGTAGTTGTGTCCCATGTTGCTTTGCCCCCAGTAGTTGTGTCCCCTGTTGCTGTGCCCCCAGTAGTTGTGTCCCCTGTTGCTTTGCCCCCAGTAGTTGTGTCCCCTGTTGCTGTGCCCCCTATCACTGTGATCCCAGTAGTTGTGTCCCCTATTGCTTTGCCACCAGTAGTTGTGTCCCCTGTTGCTTTGCCCCCAGTAGTTGTGCCCCTATCACTGTGCCCCCAGTAGTTGTGTCCCCTATTGCTTTGCCCCCAGTAGTTGTGTCCCCTGTTGCTTTGCCCCCAGTAGTTGTGTCCCCTGTTGCTTTGCCCCCAGTAGTTGTGTCCCCTGTTGCTTTGCCCCCAGTAGTTGTGTCCCCTGTTGCTTTGCCCCCAGTAGTTGTGTCCCCTGTTGCTTTGCCCCCAGTAGTTGTGTCCCCTGTTGCTTTGCCACCAGTAGTTGTGTACCCTGTTGCTTTGCCCCCAGTAGTTGTGTCCCCTGTTGCTTTGCCCCAAGTAGTTGTGTCCCCTGTTGCTTTGCCCCCAGTAGTTGTGTCCCCTGTTGCTTTGCCCCCAGTAGTTGTGTCCCCTGTTGCTTTGCCCCCAGTAGTTGTGTCTCCTGTTGCTGTGCCCCCTATCACTGTGCCCCCTGTTGCTGTGCCCCCAGTAGTTGTGCCCCCTGTTGCTGTGCCCCCAGTAGTTGTGTCCCCTGTTGCTTTGCCCCCAGTAGTTGTGTCCCCTGTTGCTTTGCCCCCAGTAGTTGTGTCCCCTGTTGCTTTGCCCCCAGTAGTTGTGTCCCCTGTTGCTTTGTCCCCAGTAGTTGTGCCCCCTGTTGATTTGCCCCCAGTAGTTGTGTCCCCTGTAGCTATGCCCCCAGTAGTTGTGTCCCCTGTTGCTGTGTCCCCAGTAGTTGTGTCCCCTGTTGCTTTGCCCCCAGTAGTTGTGTCCCCTGTTGCTGTGCCCCCAGTAGTTGTGCCCCCTGTTGCTGTGCCCCCAGTAGTTGTGCCCCCTGTTGCTGTGCCCCAGTAGTTGTGCCCCCTGTTGCTGTGCCCCAGTAGTTGTGCCCCCAGTAGTTGTGTCCCCTGTTGCTTTGCCCCCAGTAGTTGTACCCTCTGTTGCTTTGCCCCCAGTAGTTGTGTCTCCTGTTGCTGTGCCCCCTATCACTGTGCCCCCAGTAGTTGTGTCCCCTGTTGCTTTGGCCCCAGTAGTTGTGTCTCCTGTTGCTTTGCCCCCAGTAGTTGTGTCCCCTGTTGCTTTGCCCCCAGTAGTTGTGTCTCCTGTTGCTGTGCCCCCTATCACTGTGCCCCCAGTAGTTGTGTCCCCTGTTGCTTTGCCCCCAGTAGTTGTGTCTCCTGTTGCTGTGCCCCCTATCACTGTGCCCCCAGTAGTTGTGTCCCCTGTTGCTTTGCCCCCAGTAGTTGTTTACCCTTTTGCTTTGCCCCCAGTAGTTGTGTCTCCTGTTGCTGTGCCCCCTATCACTGTGCCCCCAGTAGTTGTGCCCCCTGTTGCTTTACCCCAAGTAGTTGTGTCCCCTGTTGCTTTGCCCCCAGTAGTTGTGTCCCCTGTTGCTGTGCCCCCTATCACTGTGCCCCCAGTAGTTGTGTCCCCTATTGCTTTGCCCCCAGTAGTTGTGTCCCCTGTTGCTTTGCCCCCAGTAGTTGTGTCCCCTGTTGCTTTGCCCCCAGTAGTTGTGTCCCCTGTTGCTTTGCCCCCAGTAGTTGTGTCCCCTGTTGCTTTGGCCCCAGTAGTTGTATCTCCTGTTGCTTTGCCCCCAGTAGTTGTGTCCCCTGTTGCTTTGGCCCCAGTAGTTGTGTCTCCTGTTGCTGTGCCCCCTATCACTGTGCCCCCAGTACTTGTGTCCCCTGTTGCTTTGCCCCCAGTAGTTGTGTCTCCTGTTGCTGTGCCCCCTATCACTGTGCCCCCAGTAGTTGTGTCCCCTGTTGCTTTGCCCCCAGTAGTTGTGTCCCCTGTTGCTTTGCCCCCAGTAGTTGTGTCTCCTGTTGCTGTGCCCCCTATCACTGTGCCCCCAGTAGTTGTGCCCCCAATAGTTGTGTCCCCTGTTGCTTTGCCCCCAGTAGTTGTGTCCCCTGTTGCTTTGCCCCCAGTAGTTGTGCCCCCTGTTGCTTTGCCCCCAGTAGTTGTGTCCCCTGTCTCTATGCCCCCAGTAGTTGTGTCCCCTGTTGCTGTGCCCCCAGTAGTTGTGTACCCCGTTGCTGTGCCCCCAGTAGTTGTGCCCCCTGTTGCTTTGTCCCCAGTAGTTGTGTCCCCTGTTGCTGTGCCCCCAGTAGTTGTGCCCCCTGTTGCTGTGCCCCCAGTAGTTGTGCCCCCTGTTGCTGTGCCCCAGTAGTTGTGCCCCCTGTTGCTGTGCCCCAGTAGTTGTGCCCCCTGTTGCTGTGCCCCCAGTAGTTGTGTCCCCTGTTGCTTTGCCCCCAGTTGTTGTGCCCTCTGTTGCTGTGCCCCGTTGCTGTTCTCCCAGTAGTTGTGCCCCCTGTCGCTGTGCCCCTTAGTAGCCACTTACAAACACACACAAAAATAAAAAAACAATACTTACCGCTGCCCTGCTCCTGCTTCCCGACCGCTGCCCTGCTGCTGCTCCGTCTGGCCTCCCGCGGCTCCTCTCTTCCATAGCAGCGCCGCACAGACACTAGAGGTCAATAATGACCTCAAGTGTCTGTTACTGGAGCCGGCTGCAGCAGATGCCCACACAGCCCATGCCGTCTGCTGCAGCCGGGGAGTGGGGAGCGAGGTGCAGGTAGGCGGCGGTGCCTGAGGGGTGACTGCGGCCGCGCCCAAAGGCCGCAGCGCTGCAGGCCGCACCAAGAACCACTCCTGGCAGGGATATAGAGGAGGCGGTGCAGTGCATCCTGGGCCCAGTTAAAGCTTTAGCCTGCTGGTGCCTCAGATAAATATCCAGCTTTACACCGGGAAAACGCAGGAGGGACCAGGCGTTTGGAGGGAGGGTGTCTGATGTCAGATCCGGCCGCGATCATCACAGCTGCTGAGTAAGTCCTGGTCTGAAAGCACACCTGTACAAAGGTAATACCCTCCCCCTGTAGGCAGCGACTGCCTGATCGCAGGAATGCAAAAAACGCACCCTAGCGATCAGGTCTGAATTACCCCCCATATTAGCTCTGTGACTGTGCTTGAGGTCTTGAAAAGTGAGTAGCCAGAGGCCAGGCCAGGCTAGCTATACCTGCGAGAGACAGGACTGGAAAGACTCGGAGACTTTGTGCCCGGTCAGACAGGAGTCAAGCAATGAGCTCGGGCCCTGAGTGAGGGCTACAGTAGGATGTTTGTGTTTTTCATTTATGTTGAATGCTGACAGTAAAACTCCATTTATTTAGTTTCAACTAGAGATGAGCGGGTTCGGTTCTCAGAGAACCGAACCCCACGAACTTTGGCTTCTGAGTCCAGATCCAAGCCAGGCTCGGATCTTCCCTCTTGACTCGGAAACCCGAACTCGGCAAAACGTCATCATCCCGCTGTCGGATTCTCGCGGGAATTGGATTCCATATAATGAGCCGCTCGTCGCTGCCATTTTCACTCCAGTCTCGGAGAGTGAGAGGATGTGTACTATTTAGTGTGCTCAGTCTCTGTTTATTGGGGCGGGAAAGTGGGGTGACAAGTGTTGTGCTGCTCAGTCCAGTCCATATAACCAGTGTAGCTGTAAAGTGGTGCTGTGTTGTGTAGACCAGTCCAGTGTAGTCACTCAGTGTATTGTGCTGTATCAGTCCAGGCAGTCACAGTGTTGGTGTCCTCTGCTGCCATATATCCAGTGTAGCTGTAAAGTGGGGCTGTGTTGTGCAGACCAGTCCAGTGTAGTCAGTGTATTGTGCTGTATCAGTCCAGGCAGTCACAGTGTTGGTGTCCTCTGCTGCCATATATCCAGTGTCCTGTGTCATCAGTATTTCCAGTGACGATATACGCTGCTGCTGCTATATATATCCACTGCTGCAGTATAACAAATTATAATTATATTATTATTAAAAAGCTGTTGGGCTGCATCAGAGCAGTGGTAGTGTGTGTCCTGTGTCATCAGTAATTCCAGTGGCGATATATGCTGCTGCTATATATCCACTGCTGCAGTATAACAATTATAACAACCTGTTAGGCTGCAGCAAACCATTAGTAGTGACCTGTGTCATCAGTAATTCCAGTCATTCCTGTTACGCATATTGGCCCTCATTCCGAGTTGATCGCTCACTGCCGATTTTCGCAGTGCAGCGATCAGGTGAAAAAATGGCATTTATGCGCATGCGCTAAGTACTTTCACACAAAACTTTATAGTTTTACACAAGCTCGAGCAACACTTTTCAGTCGCTCGAGTGTTCGTTGTTTGATTGACAGGAAGTGGGTGTTTCTGGGTGGTAACTGACCGTTTTCCGGGAGTGTGCTGAAAAACGCAGGAGTGTCAGATGAAAACACAGGCGTGCCTGGGAAAACGGGGGAGTGGCTGGCCGAACGCAGGGCGTGTTTGTGACGTCAAAGCAGGAACTAAACTGACTGAGGTGATCACAAGGAAGAAGTAGGTCTGGAGCTGCTCAGAAACTGCATGAAAATTTTTACGCGCACTTCTGCTAACCTTTCAGTCGCACTTTTGCTAAGCTAAGATACACTCCCAGAGGGCGGCGGCCTAGCGTGTGCACTGCTGCTAAAAGCAGCTAGCGAGCAATCAACTCGGAATGAGGGCCATTGTCTCTTGTAACTCCCAAAAAATAATGGAGAACAAAAATTTTGAGTATAAAATAGGGAAAGATCAAGAAGAACCACTTCCACCTAAGTGCTGAAGCTGCTGCCACTAGCCATGACATAAACGATGAAATACCATCAACATCGTCTGCCAAGGCCGATGTCCAATGTGATAGTAGAGGGCGTGTAAAATCCAAAAAGCCAAAGTTCAGTAAAAAGAAGCAAAAAAAGAAATTTAAAGCGTCTGAGGAAAAACGTAAACTTGCCAATATGCCATTTACGACACGGAGTGGCAAGGAACGGCTGAGGCCCTGACCTATGTTCATGGCTAGTGGTTCAGCTTCATATGATGATGGAAGCCTTCATCCTCCCGCTAGAAAAATTAAAAGAGTTAAGCTGGAAAGAGCACAGAAAAGAACTGTGCATTCTAATATGGTATCACAAATCTGCAAGGAGAGTCCAATTGTGTCAGCGGTTGAGATGCCTGAACTTCCCAACACTGGACGGGAAGAGGTGGCTCCTTCCACCATTTGCACGCCCCCTGCAGGTGCTGGAAGGAGCACCCACAGTCCAGTTCCTGATATTCAAATTGAAGATGTCACTGTTGAAGTACATCAGGATGAGGATATGGGTGTTGCTGGCGCTGAGGAGGAAGTTGACGATGAGGATTCTGATGGTGATGTGGTTTGTTTAAGTCAGGCACCGGGGGAGACACCTGTTGTCCTTGGGACAAAGAAGCCCATTGTGATCCCTGGGCTAACTACCAAAAAAGCCACCTCTTCGATGTGGAATTATTTCTCCTCAAATCCGGACAACAGGTGTCAAGCCATCTGTTGCCTCTGTCAATCTGTAATAAGTAGGGGTAAGGATGTTAACCACCTAGGAACATCCTCCCTTATACGTCACCTGCTGCGCATTCATCAGAAGTCAGTGTCAAGTTGTGAAACTTTGGGTAAGAGCGTAAGCAGTCCACTGACACCTAAATCCCTTCTTCCTACTGTACCCAAGCTCCTGCAAGCCACACCACCAACTCCCTCAACATCAACTTCCTCCTCAGTCAGGAACGTCAGTAGTCCTGCAGGCCATGTCACTGTCAAGACTGAGGAGTCCTCTCCTAACCGGGATTCCTCCGTAGGATCCTCGAGTAGTACGCCTGCTGTTGCTGCCGCTGCTGTTGTTGCTGCTGGGAGTCGAACATCATCCCAGAGGGGAAGTCGTAAGACCACTTGTACTACTTCCAGTAAGCAATTGACTGTCCAACAGTCCTTTGTGAGGAAGATGAAATATCACAGCAGTCATCCTTTTGCAAAGTAGATAACTCAGTATCAGGGCCGAGTGTTTTTGTGAATCCGTTAACTCTGGACCAACCAAAGGTATAGGTGCTGGGGTATGATGAAAGCAGGGAAGACGAAGAAAGTTCCGTTTCATATATTTATTGAAAGCAACAATTCCAGTAAGGAGTTAAATGACAAATTATTAATCACCATATATAAACTGACGTATTGCATAGAGTGGTAGAATGGTAAGCAGGAACAGTCTTAAAGATACATTGAGGAAATGTTCATAGAACTGAGTTTTAAACAGGCTTGTGAATGAATGATGAATTGTCCAAAAGAAACAAGATTTGATGCTGAACTGTAAAGAGTGTTTAACTGGATAATGCAGACATAAATGAGTAACTGTAGAGACTTGTATTGAAGCTTGGAGATTAAACTGAAAGGCTGTGAAGAATTGTCCTTGATTGCAGCAACACAGAAAATACAGTACTGAAATGGGTTACTTGCGAGTTCTGAAGATCACTGTGAAACTACAGCAGACGACAATGGTGATGAATGGGTTAAGTTTAGAGCAGAACAAACGAACAGCTGATGTTAGTAGAATCCTCCAAAGTCTGTGTAATTGAAGCAGGCAGACAGGGTAACCTCTTACAAGACTCTGGGAATCCACTTGTTTGCCACTGGGAGAGTGATTGACTGACAGCACAGCAGGGAGCTGGTGGATCTTTAGCAGTGAAGGCTGCAGGCAGACCTCTGGGAGTGGAGGCGATATCTGGACCACGGAAATCACACGGGAATGCACGGAGAGAGCACAGAGCTAGGGCATAGAGTAGATACAACAAAGCACTGGCTCAAAGTAACATAATCCCAGCCTACTTAAAGGCAGCACAAGCACGGGATTGGCTTACACTTACCCACAGGTGTTTCTCAAGTGCTCTGTATTGCTTATTTGGTCTCCAACATGGCCGCCTCCTATACTACAGACACACAGCGGTGCCTTTGGCCATTTGTTCCCGCACTCCCAGCTCCCAGATCCTGCGTCACCTGTGCCACTGACCACGCCGTGTCCCCACACGGCCGCACAGCACCGCGAGCAACCGCACCGGCAACGGATGAACCCCAGAACCTGCAGAGGGGAGAGATCGGTTCGTGACTCTCAGGCCTTGACAGCTATATTTTTGTTAGAGGTGCGTCCGGTATCCACCATTAGTTCACAGTCACTTAAAGATATGTTTGAGTTACTGTGTCCCCAGTATCAATTCCCATCTAGGTTCCACTTCTCTAGGCAGGCGATACTGAGAATGTACACAGACGTCAGAAAAAGAGTCACCATGGTCCTAAAAAATGTTGTTGTATCCAGTGTCCACTTAACCACGGACATGTGGACAAGTGGAGCAGGGCAGACTAAGGACTATATGACTGTAACAGCCCAGTGCTTAGATGTATGGCCTCCCGCACTGACACCAGCAACAACAGCAGCGGCGGCACCAGTAGCAGCATCTTGCAAACGCCAACTCGTTCCTAGGCAGGCTACGCTATGTAATCACCGCTTTCCATAAGAGGCACACAGCTGACAACCTCTTATGGAAACTGAGGAACATCATCGCAGAATGGCTTACCCCAATTGGACTCTCCTAAGGATTTGTGATATCGGACAACGCCACCAATATTGTGCGTGCAGTACAACTGGGCAAATTCCAGCACGTCCCATGTTTTGCACATACAATTAATTTGGTGGTGCGGAATTTTTTAAAAAATGAGAGGGGTGTACAGGAGATTCTGTCGGTGGCCAAAAAAATTGCGGGCCACTTTCGGCATTCTTCCACTGCGTGCCGAAGACTGGAGCGCCAGCAAACACGCCTGAACCTGCCCCCCCATCAATTGAAGCAAGAGGTGGTAACGAGGTGGAATTCAACACTCTATATGCTTCAGAGGATGGAGAAGCAGCAAAAGGCCATTCAAGCCTATACATCCACCTACGATATAGGCATAGGAGGGGTAATGCACCTGACTCAAGCGCAGTGGAGAATGATTTCCGTCTTGTGCAAGGTTCTCTAACCCTTCGAACTTGCCACACGTTAAGTCAGTTCAGACACTGCCAGCTTGAGTCAGGTCATTCCCCTCATCAGGCATTTGCAGAAGCAGCTGGAGAAATTGAAGGAGGAGCTAAGACGAAGCAATTCCGCTAGGCATGTGGGACTTGTGGATGGAGCCCTTCATTCGCTTTGCCAGGATTCAAGGGTGGTCAATCTGTTGAAATCAGAGCACTACATTTTGGCCACCGTGCTCGATCCTAGGTTTAAAGCCTACGTTGTATCTCTCTTTCCAGCAGACACAAGTGTGCAGAGATGCAAAGACCTGCTGGTTAGTAAATTGTCAACTCAAGCGGAACGTGACCCGTCAACAGCTCCTCCTTCAATTTCTCCCGCCACTGGGCCTGCAAGGAAAAGGATAACATTTCCTAGCCCACCCGCTGGCGGTGATGCAGGGCAGCCTGGAGCGAGTGCTGACATCTGGTCCAGACTGAAGGACCTGCCAACGATTACTGACATGTCGTCTACTGTCACTGCATATGATCCTGTCACCATTGAAAGAATGGTGGAGGATTATATGAGTGACCGCATCCAAGTAGGCACGTCAGACAGTCCGTACGTATACTGGCAGGAAAAAGAGGCAATTTGGAGGACCTTGCACAAACTGGCTTTTTTTTACCTAAGTTGCCCCCCCTCCAGTGTGTACTCCAAAAGAGTATTTAGTGCAGCCGGGCACCTTGTCAGCAATCGGCGTACGAGGTTACTTCCAGAAAATGTGGAGAAGATGATGTTCATCAAAATGAATTATAAAGTCTTCTGGGAAGACCTTTACCAGCAATTGCCTCCAGAACATACACAGGAACCTGTGATGGTGGATTCCAGTGGGGACGAATAAATACTCAGTGAGGAGGATTTACACAGTGAAAGGGGTGAGGAATTGGAGGATGATGATGAGGTGGACATCTTGCCTCTGTAGAGCCAGTTTGTGCAAGGAGAGATTGATTGCTTCTTTTTTGGTGGGGGCCCAAACAAACCAGTCATTTCAGCCACAGTCGTGTGGCAGACCCTGTCGCTGAAATGATGGGTTTGTTAAAGTGTGCATGTCCTGTTTATACAACATAAGGGTGGGTGGGTGGGAGGGCCCAAGGACAATTCCATCTTGCACCTCTTTTTCTTCTTTGCGTCAGGTGCTGTTTGGGGACTAGTTTTTTTTGTGCAAGCCTGTCTGTAACTGCAGTGCCACTCCTAGATGGGCCAGGTGTTTGTGCCACACACTTGTGTCGCTTAGCTTGGCCATCCAGCTACCTAATTGCACCTCTTTTTCTTCTTTGCATCATGTGCTGTTTGGGGCCTTTTTTTTATATCTGCCCTCCTGTCTGCCACTGCAGTGCCACGCCTAGATGGGCCTAATTGTTTGTGTCGCTTAGCTTAGTCATACAACCACCTTGGTGCAACTTTTAGGACTAAAAACAATATAGTGAGGTGTGAGGTGTGAGGTGTTCAGAATAGACTGAAATGAGTGAAAATGATTGTTATTGAGGTTAATAGGTTATTGAGGTTGTAGGAGCAAAATGACCCCCAAATTCTGTGATTTTAGCTGTTTTTATGTTGTTTTTTTTACTTAAAAAATCATCCAGATCCAAAACCAAAACCAAAACACGAAAGGGTGGTTTTGGCAAAACCAAGCCAAAACCAAAACACGAAAATGGAATTAGAACCAAAACACAAAACACGAAAAGTGCCCCCAGCACATCTCTAGTTTCAACCTGAAAAGCTTCTAGTGACCCTGATTCAAGCCCCGAAACACTTCAGCACAGCACTGCACATATTGGTATGGGTGTCTATCACCAGGGGGGTCTCTGTGCCCTTCTGGCTGCTTTGATAGATCTCATAAAGGCACTGCCATCACTTATCACCAGTGTACCCGCAGACCGGAGGACTGTTAGTGCAGATCGCTGGCACAGAGCTCTATGTGACTACAGGTGCCCATGGTCAATCCAGAACAATGATTTCATGTAAGAAGACCGTCACGGGTTACATTGGTGCCTGTCTTGAGATGCCCAGTTACCAGGGTGATTATATTCTTTTGTCTGATGTGGCTTCCCATTCTTTATTATATTGCAGATGAAATGTCACAGGGGGGCTGCTGCTGAGGCACATACTAAGTGGGTTGGCATTACCTATCACCCACCCTGCTGACGTCACAACTAGTGATGTGCACCGGACATTTTTCGGGTTTTGTGTTTTGGTTTTGGATTCGGTTCCGCGGCCGTGTTTTGGATTCGGTCGCGTTTTGGCAAAACCTCACCGAAAATTTTTTGTTGGATTCGGGTGTTTTTTTCAAAAAACCCTAAAAAACAGCTTCAATCATAGAATTTGGGGGTCATTTTGATCCCATAGTATTATTAACCTCAATAACCATAATTTCCACTCATTTCCAGTCTATTCTGAACACCTCACACCTCACAATATTATTTTTAGTCCTAAAATTTGCACCGAGGTCGCTGAATGGCTAAGCTAAGCGACACAAGTGGCCGACACAAACACCTGGCCCATCTAGGAGTGGCACTGCAGTGTCAGACAGGATGGCACTTCAAAAAAATTGTCCCCAAACAGCACATGTTGCAAAGAAAAAAAGAGGCGCACCAAGGTCGCTGTGTGACTAAGCTAAGCGACACAAGTGGCCGACACAAACACCTGACCCATCTAGGAGCGGCACTGCAGTGTCAGACAGGATGGCACTTCAAAAAAATTGTCCCCAAACAGCACATGATGCAAAGAAAAAAAGAGGCGCACCAAGGTCGCTGTGTGACTAAGCTAAGCGACACAAGTTGCCGACACAAACACCTGGCCCATCTAGGAGTGGCACTGCAGTGTCAGACAGGATGGCACTTCAAAAAAATTGTCCCCAAACAGCACATGTTGCAAAGATAAAAAGAGGCGCACCAAGGTCGCTGTGTGACTAAGCTAAGCGACACAAGTGGCCGACACAAACACCTGGCCCATCTAGGAGTGGCACTGCAGTGTCAGACAGGATGGCACTTCAAAAAAATTGTCCCCAAACAGCACATGATGCAAAGAAAAAAAGAGGCGCACCAAGGTCGTTGCGTGACTAAGCTAAGCGACACAAGTGGCCGACACAAACACCTGGCCCATCTAGGAGTGGCACTGCAGTGTCAGGCAGGGTGGCACTTCAAAAAAATTGTCCCCAAACAGCACATGATGCAAAGAAAAAAAGAGGCGCAATGAGGTAGCTGTGTGACTAAGCTAAGTGACCCAAGTGGCCGACACAAACACTTGGCCCATCTAGGAGTGGCACTGCAGTTTTCTAGCGAGAGGATGAGTTCTTCCATCCTCATGTGAATCTGAACCACTAGCCATGAACATAGGCCAGGGCCTCAGCCGTTCCTTGCCACTCCTTGCCGTAAATGGCATATTGGCACGTTTACGCTTCTCATCAGACGCTTTCAATTTTGAGTTTTGGGTCATTTTACTGAACTTTTGTTTTTTGGATTTTACATGCTCTCTACTATGACATTGGGCATCGGCCTTGGCAGACGACATTAATGGCATTTCCTCGTCTCGGCCATGACTAGTGGCAGCAGCTTCAGCACAAGGTGGAAGTGGATCTTGATCTTTCCCTATTTTAACCTCCACAATTTTGTTCTCCATTTTTTAATGTGTGGAATTATATGCCAGTATCAATAGCAATGGCCTACTACTATATATACTGCGCACAACTAAAATGCACCACAGGTAAAGAATGTAGATGGATAGTATACTTAATGACGACACAGAGGTAGGTACAGCAGTGGCCTTCCGTACCGTACTGCTATATATACTGGTGGTCACTGTGTCAGCAAACTGCAAAACTAAAATGCACCACAGGTATAGAATGTAGATGGATAGTATACTTAATGACGACACAGAGGTAGGTACAGCAGTGGCCTTCCGTACCGTACTGCTATATATAGTATACTGGTGGTCACTGTGTCAGCAAACTGCAAAACTAAAATGCACCACAGGTATAGAATGTAGATGGATAGTATACTTAATGACAACACAGAGGTAGGTACAGCAGTGGCCTTCCGTACCGTACTGCTATATATACTGGTGGTCACTGTGTCAGCAAACTGCAAAACTAAAATGCACCACAGGTATAGAATGTAGATGGATAGTATACTTAATGACAACACAGAGGTAGGTACAGCAGTGGCCTTCCGTACCGTACTGCTATATATAGTATACTGGTGGTCACTGTGTCAGCAAACTGCAAAACTAAAATGCACCACAGGTATAGAATGTAGATGGATAGTATACTTAATGACGACACAGAGGTAGGTACAGCAGTGGCCTTCCGTACCGTACTGCTATATATACTGGTGGTCACTGTGTCAGCAAACTGCAAAGCTAAAATGCACCACAGGTATAGAATGTAGATGGATAGTATACTTAATGACGACACAGAGGTAGGTACAGCAGTGGCCTTCCATACCGTACTGCTATATATACTGGTGGTCACTGTGTCAGCAAACTGCAAAACTAAAATGCACCACAGGTATAGAATGTAGATGGATAGTATACTTAATGACGACACAGAGGTAGGTACAGCAGTGGCCTTCCGTACCGTACTGCTATATATACTGGTGGTCACTGTGTCAGCAAACTGCAAAACTAAAATGCACCACAGGTATAGAATGTAGTTGGATAGTATACTTAATGACGACACAGAGGTAGGTACAGCAGTGGCCTTCCGTACCGTACTGCTATATATAGTATACTGGTGGTCACTGTGTCAGCAAACTGCAAAACTAAAATGCACCACAGGTATAGAATGTAGATGGATAGTATACTTAATGACGACACAGAGGTAGGTACAGCAGTGGCCTTCCGTACCGTACTGCTATATATACTGGTGGTCACTGTGTCAGCAAACTGCAAAACTAAAATGCACCACAGGTATAGAATGTAGATGGATAGTATACTTAATGACGACACAGAGGTAGGTACAGCAGTGGCCTTCCGTACCGTACTGCTATATATACTGGTGGTCACTGTGTCAGCAAACTGCAAAACTAAAATGCACCACAGGTATAGAATGTAGATGGATAGTATACTTAATGACGACACAGAGGTAGGTACAGCAGTGGCCTTCCGTACCGTACTGCTATATATACTGGTGGTCACTGTGTCAGCAAACTGCAAAACTAAAATGCACCACAGGTATAGAATGTAGTTGGATAGTATACTTAATGACGACACAGAGGTAGGTACAGCAGTGGCCTTCTGTACCGTACTGCTATATATAGTATACTGGTGGTCACTGTGTCAGCAAACTGCAAAACTAAAATGCACCACAGGTATAGAATGTAGATGGATAGTATACTTAATGACGACACAGAGGTAGGTACAGCAGTGGCCTTCCGTACCGTACTGCTATATATACTGGTGGTCACTGTGTCAGCAAACTGCACAACTGAAATGCACCACAGGTATAGAATCTAGATGGATAGTATACTTGACGACACAGAGGTAGGTACAGCAGTGGCCTACTGTACCGTAATGCTATATATATAGTATACTGGTGGTCACTGTGTTAGCAAACTGCAAAACTAAAATGCACCACAGGTATAGAATGTAGATGGATAGTATACTTAATGACGACACAGAGGTAGGTAAAAGCAGTGGCCTTCCATACCGTACTGCTATATATACTGGTGGTCACTGTGTCAGCAAACTGCAAAACTAAAATGCACCACAGGTAAAGAATGTAGATGGATAGTATACTTAATGACGACACAGAGGTAGGTACAGCAGTGGCCTTCTGTACCGTACTGCTATATATACTGGTGGTCACTGTGTCAGCAAACTGCAAAACTAAAATGCACCACAGGTATAGAATGTAGATGGATAGTATACTTAATGACGACACAGAGATAGGTACAGCAGTGGCCTTCCGTACCATACTGCTATATATAGTATACTAGTAGTCACTGTGTCAGCAAACTGCAAAACTAAAATGCACCACAGGTATAGAATTTAGATGGATAGTATACTTAATGACGACACAGAGGTAGGTACAGCAGTGGCCTTCCGTACCGTACTGCTATATATACTGGTGGTCACTGTGTCAGCAAACTGCAAAACTAAAATGCACCACAGGTATAGAATGTAGATGGATAGTATACTTAATGACGACACAGAGGTAGGTACAGCAGTGGCCTTCCGTACCGTACTGCTATATATAGTATACTGGTGGTCACTGTGTCAGCAAACTGCAAAACTAAAATGCACCACAGGTATAGAATGTAGATGGATAGTATACTTAATGGCGACACAGAGGTAGGTACAGCAGTGGCCTTCCGTACCGTACTGCTATATATACTGGTGGTCACTGTGTCAGCAAACTGCACAACTGAAATGCACCACAGGTATAGAATGTAGATGGATAGTATACTTGACGACACAGAGGTAGGTACAGCAGTGGCCTACTGTACCGTAATGCTATATATTATATACTGGTGGTCACTGGTCAGCAAAACTCTGCACTGTACTCCTCCTATATAATATTATACTGGTGGTCCCCAGTCCCCACAATAAAGCAGCACACTGAGCACAGATATGGAGTGTTTTTCAGGCAGACAACGTATACTGGTGGTCACTGTCAGCAAAACTCTGCACTGTACTCCTGCTATATAATACAGCTGCTCCCCAGTCCCCACAATTAAGCAGTGTGAGCACAGATATATGCAGCACACTGAGCACAGATATGGAGCGTTTTTTTCAGGCAGAGAACGGATAACTGGTGGTCACTGATCAGCAAAACTCTGCACTGTACTCCTCCTAACAGCTGCTCCCCAGTCCTCCCCACAATTAAGCAATAAAGCAATCAAGTTCAACAACAAGGGAGAGGACGCCAGCCATGTCCTCTCCCTAACATTTCCAATGCACGAGTGAAAATGGCGGCGACACGCGGCTGCTTAAATAGAATCCGAATCTCGCGAGAATCCGACAGCGGGATGATGACGTTCAGGCGCGCTCGGGTTAACCGAGCCATACGGGAGAATCCGAGTATGCCTCGGACCCGTGTAAAAAGGGTGAAGTTCGGGGGGGTTCGGTTTCCGAGAAACCGAACCCGCTCATCACTAGTCACAACACCATGGGGAGTAGACCAACCATAAAGAGGGGTAATCCCATTCATAGGCAAATGTGTGGTGTTTTGTTCATATGTTTGTAAATCCAGTCATCAGGACACAGAGACATGTGAGTTCACTGCTGTGCTGTTTATTCCTTCACCAACTCCAAGCACACACTGCACACTGGACCACCCACTTCCCAGCATCCCCCTGGTCCCAGGGACCATCACTGAAGATTCAGGCTTTCACAGATTAGTAAGGGAGTGTCTACAAATATAAGCATTCTAATACACTAAAATCACATCCTCTTTTCTTTAAAGATAAGCCCTGTACGCTTCCATGCAACAATTAACAACGTCATATTAAGAACATCATCTAACACGTTTCAATGAGTCTCTCAGGTCTGCGTATTTCCCTTTTGGGTCTTTCATACACAGTCTGCATTTTATCGACCATGTTGGACCTATCTAGAATCGTGGTTTGTTCACCATTATCAGGATCATCATACATGTCAGATGAAGGGTATTCTTCAGTCATGTTGTCTTCATTATGGTTAGGTTGAGATCTTAAATCCACCCGATTTCTTCTTACTTCCGTTCCATGCTCTGTACGTATAGTATAAGATCTTGATGCTACTTGTGCGTGCACAATACCTTTCTGCACCCAAATACCTTTCTCGTGATCTCTGAGACAGACTTGGTCACCCGATTTTAGATCAGATAAGCTTTTTGCTCGCCTGTCATGGAACAGTTTCTGTTTCGCCTGTTGACGTTCCTTACTCAGTCTGACCAACGCTGAGTTATGTGTATTAAGCAGTTCATCATGTATCGGGAGATTTGCTCTAATCCTCCTTCCCATCAGCATTTGTGCAGGAGAAAGTCCATTCTGTAAAGGTGTACTGCGTTAGATTAAAAGACTTTTGTAGAAAACAAGAATTTACTTACCGATAATTCTATTTCTCGGAGTCCGTAGTGGATGCTGGGGTTCCTGAAAGGACCATGGGGAATAGCGGCTCCGCAGGAGACAGGGCACAAAAAGTAAAGCTTTACGATCAGGTGGTGTGTACTGGCTCCTCCCCCTATGACCCTCCTCCAAGCCTCAGTTAGGTACTGTGCCCGGACGAGCGTACACAATAAGGAAGGATTTTGAATCCCGGGTAAGACTCATACCAGCCACACCAATCACACTGTACAACCTGTGATCTGAACCCAGTTAACAGTATGATAACAGCGGAGCCTCTGAAAAGATGGCTCACAACAATAATAACCCGATTTTTGTAACTATGTACAAGTATTGCAGACAATCCGCACTTGGGATGGGCGCCCAGCATCCACTACGGACTCCGAGAAATAGAATTATCGGTAAGTAAATTCTTATTTTCTCTATCGTCCTAGTGGATGCTGGGGTTCCTGAAAGGACCATGGGGATAATACCAAAGCTCCCAAACGGGCGGGAGAGTGCGGATGACTCTGCAGCACCGAATGAGAGAACTCCAGGTCCTCCTTAGCCAGGGTATCAAATTTGTAGGATTTTACAAACGTGTTTGCCCCTGACTAAATAACCGCTCGGCAAAGTTGTAAAGCCGAGACCCCTCGGGCAGCCGCCCAAGATGAGCCCACCTTCCTTGTGGAATGGGCATTTACATATTTTGGCTGTGGCAGGCCTGCCACAGAATGTGCAAGCTGAATTGTATTACACATCCAACTAGCAATAGTCTGCTTAGAAGCAAGAGCACCCAGTTTGTTGGGTGCATACAGGATAACAGCAAGTCAGTTTTCCTGACTCCAGCCGTCCTGGAACATATTTTCAGGGCCCTGACAACATCTAGCAACTTGGAGTCCTCCAAGTCCCTAGTAGGTGCAAGGCACCACAATAAGCTGGTTCAGGTGAAACACTGACACCACCTTAGGGAGAGAACTGGGGACGAGTCCGCAGCTCTGCCCTGTCCGAATGGACAAACAGATATGGGCTTTTTTGAGAAAAAACCACCAATTTGACACTCGCCTGGTCCAGGCCAGGGCCAAGAGCATGGTCACTTTTCATGTGAGATGCTTCAAATCCACAGATTTGACTGGTTTTAAACCAATGTGATTTGAGGAATCCCAGAACTACGTTGAGATCCCACAGTGCCACTGGAGGCACAAAAGGGGGTTGTATATGCAATACTCCCTTGACAAACTTCTGGACTTCAGGAACTGAAGCCAATTCTTTCTGGAAGAAAATCGACAGGGCCGAAATTTGAACCTTAATGGACCCCAATTTGCGGCCCATAGACACTCCTGTTTGCAGGAAATGCAGGAAACGACCGAGTTGAAATTTCTTTGTGGGGCCATCCTGGCCTCACACCACGCAACATATTTTCGCCACATGTGGTGATAATGTTGTGCGGTCACCTCCTTTCTGGCTTTGACCAGGGTAGGAATGACCTCTTCCGGAATGCCTTTTTCCCTTAGGATCCGGCGTTCCACCGCCATGCCGACAAACGCAGCTGCGGTAAGTCTTGGAACAGACATGGTACTTGCTGAAGCAAATCCCTTCTTAGCAGCAGAGGCCATAAGACCTCTGTAAGCATCTCTTGAAGTTCCGGGTACCAAGTCCTTCTTGGCCAATCCGGAGCCATGAGTATAGTTCTTACTCCTCTACGTCTTATAATTCTCAGCACTTTAGGTATGAGAAGCAGAGGAGGGAACACATACACCGACTGGTACACCCACGGTGTTACCAGAACGTCCACAGCTATTGCCTGAGGGTCTCTTGACCTGGCGCAATACCTGTCCCGTTTTTTGTTCAGACGGGACGCCATCATGTCCACCTTTGGTATTTCCCAACGGTTTACAATCATGTGGAAAAAACTTCCCGATGAAGTTTCCACTCTCCCGGGTGGAGGTCGTGCCTGCTGAGGAAGTCTGCTTCCCAGTTTCCATTCCCGGGATGAAACACTGCTGACAGTGCTATCACATGATTTTCCGCCCAGCGAAAAGTCCTTGCAGTTTTTGCCATTGCCCTCCTGCTTCTTGTGTCGCCCTGTCTGTTTACGTGGGCGACTGCCGTGATGTTTTTCCCACTGGATCAATACCGGCTGACCTTGAAGCAGAGGTCTTGCTAAGCTTAGAGCATTATAAATTTACCCTTAGCTCCAGTATATTTATGTGGAGAAAAGTCTCCAGACTTGATCACACTCCCTGGAAATTTTTTCCTTGTGTGACTGCTCCCCAGCCTCTCGGGCTGGGCTCCGTGGTCACCAGCATCCAATCCTGAATGCCGAATCTGCGGCCCTCTAGAAGATGAGCACTCTATAACCACCACAGGAGAGACACCCTTGTCCTTGGATATAGGGTTATCCGCTGATGCATCTGAAGATGCGATCCGGACCATTTGTCCAGCAGATCCCACTGAAAAGTTCTTGCGTGAAATCTGCCGAATGGAATTGCTTCGTAGGAAGCCACCATTTTTACCAGGACCCTTGTGCAATGATGCACTGTTTTTAGGAGGTTCCTGACTAGCTCGGATAACTCCCTGGCTTTCTCTTCCGGGAGAAACACCTTTTTCTGGACTGTGTCCAGAATCATCCCTAGGCACAGCAGACGTGTCGTCGGGATCAGCTGCGATTTTGGAATATTTAGAATCCACCCGTGCTGTTGTAGCAGTATCCGAGATAGTGCTACTCCGACCTCCAACTGTTCCCTGGACTATGCCCTTATCAGGAGATCGTCCAAGTAAGGGATAATTAAGACGCCTTTTCTTCGAAGAAGAATCATCATTTCGGCCATTACCTTGGTAAAGACCCGGGGTGCCGTGGACAATCCAAACGGCAGCGTCTGAAACTGATAGTGACAGTTCTGCACCACGAACCTGAGGTACCCTTAGTGAGAAGGGCAAATTTGGGACATAGAGGTAAGCATCCCTGATGTCCCGGGACACTATATAGTCCCCTTCTTCCTGGTTCGTTATCACTGCTCTGAGTGACTCCATCTTGATTTGAACCTTTGTAAGTGTTCAAAAATTTTTTAGAATAAGTCTCACCTAGCCTTCTGGCTTCAGTACCACAATATAGTGTGGAATAATACCCCTTTTCTTGTAGTAGGAGAGGTAATTTAATTATCACCTGCTGGGAATACAGCTTGTGAATTTTTTCCCATACTGCCTCCTTGTCGGAGGGAGACCTTGGTAAAGCAGACTTCAGGAGCCTGCGAAGGGGAAACGTCTCGACATTCCAATCTGTACCCCTGGGATACTACTTGTAGGATCCAGGGGTCCTGTACGGTCTCAGCGCCATGCTGAGAACTTGTCAGAAGCGGTGGAACGCTTCTGTTCCTGGGAATGGGCTGCCTGCTGCAGTCTTCTTCCCTTTCCTCTATCCCTGGGCAGATATGATCTTATAGGGACGAAAGGACTGAGGCTGAAAAGACGGTGTCTTTTTCTGCAGAGATGTGACTTAGGGTAAAAACGGTGGATTTTCCAGCAGTTGCCGTGGCCACCAGGTCCGATGGACCGACCCCAAATAACTCCTCTTCCTTTATACGGCAATACACCTTTGTGCCGTTTGGAATCTGCATCACCTGACCACTGTCGTGTCCATAACATCTTCTGGCAGATATGGACATCGCATTTACTCTTGATGCCAGAGTGCAAATATCCCTCTGTGCATCTCGCATATATAGAAATGCATCCTTTAAATGCTCTATAGTCAATAAAATACTGTCCCTGTCAAGGGTATCAATATTTTTAGTCAGGGAATCCGACCAAGCCACCCCAGCTCTGCACATCCAGGCTGAGGCGATCGCTGGTCGCAGTATAACACCAGTATGTGTGTATATACTTTTTATGATATTTTCCAGCCTCCTGTCAGCTGGTCCTTGAGGACGGCCCTATCTATAGACGGTACCGCCACTTGTTTTGATAAGCGTGTGAGCGCCTTAGCCACCCTAAGGGGTGTTTCCCAACGCGCCCTAACTTCTGGCGGGAAAGGGTATACCGCCCCTAATTTTCTATCGGGGGGAACCCACGCATCATCACACACTTTATTTAATTTATCTGATTCAGGAAAAACTACGGTAGTTTTTTCACATCCCACATAATACCCTCTTTTGTGGTACTTGTAGTATCAGAAATATGTAACACCTCCTTCATTGCCTTTAACGTGTGGCCCTAATAAGGAATACGTTTGTTTATTCACCGTCGACACTGGATTCAGTGTCCCTGTCTGTGTCGACCGACTAAAGTAAACGGGCGTTTTAAAACCCCTGACGGTGTTTTTGAGACGTCTGGACCGGTACTAATTGTTTGTCGGCCGTCTCATGTCGTCAACCGACCTTGCAGCGTGTTGACATTATCACGTAATTCCCTAAATAAGCCATCCATTCCGGTGTCGACTCCCTAGAGAGTGACATCACCATTACAGGCAATTGCTCCGCCTCCTCACCAACATCGTCCTCATACATGTCGACACACACGTACCGACACACAGCACACACACAGGGAATGCTCTGATAGAGGACAGGACCCACTAGCCCTTTGGAGAGACAGAGGGAGAGTTTGCCAGCACACACCAAAAACGCTATAATTATATAGGGACAACCTTATATAAGTGTTTTCCCTTATAGCATCTTTATTATATATTTCTAACGCCAAATTAGTGCCCCCCCTCTCTGTTTTAACCCTGTTTCTGTAGTGCAGTGCAGGGGAGAGCCTGGGAGCCTTCCCTCCAGCCTTTCTGTGAGGGAAAATGGCGCTGTGTGCTGAGGAGATAGGCCCCGCCCCTTTTTCGGCGGCCTCGTCTCCCGCTCTTAACGGATTCTGGCAGGGGTTAAATATCTCCATATAGCCTCCGGAGGCTATATGTGAGGTATTTTTAGCCAAAATAGGTTTTCATTTGCCTCCCAGGGCGCCCCCCTCCCAGCGCCCTGCACCCTCAGTGACTGCCGTGTGAAGTGTGCTGAGAGGAAAATGGCGCACAGCTGCAGTGCTGTGCGCTACCTTTAGAAGACTGAGGAGTCTTCTGCCGCCGATTCTGGACCTCTTCTTACTTCAGCATCTGCAAGGGGGCCGGCGGCAAGGCTCCGGTGACCATCCAGGCTGTACCTGTGATCGTCCCTCTGGAGCTGATGTCCAGTAGCCAAGAAGCCAATCCATCCTGCACGCAGGTGAGTTCACTTCTTCTCCCCTAAGTCCCTCGTTGCAGTGATCCTGTTGCCAGCAGGACTCACTGTAAAATAAAAAACCTAAGCTAAACTTTTCTAAGCAGCTCTTTAGGAGAGCCACCTAGATTGCACCCTTCTCGGCCGGGCACAAAAATCTAACTAAGGCTTGGAGGAGGGTCATAGGGGGAGGAGCCAGTACACACCACCTGATCGTAAAGCTTTACTTTTTGTGCCCTGTCTCCTGCGGAGCCGCTATTCCCCATGGTCCTTTCAGGAACCCCAGCATCCACTAGGACGATAGAGAAATCTTCTTTACCTTCATGAGCTTTTTTCATGAGACTCTTTACAGTTTTTACTGAACTTTCCACCAACCCATTTGGGCGTGGATAGTGGGTACTTAGTAGTATGGACAAATTCCCACTCATCAGCAAATTGTCTAAATTCAGCACTGGAAAACTGAGGACCATTGTCAGTGAACACTTCGATAGGAACACCATGCCTTGCAAAGATTGACTTCATGCAATTGATTACGGCTTTACTAGTAGTTGTATGTAGTGTCTTCACCTCAGGGTAGATAGAGTAATAATCAGTCACGACAATGTACGTTTTCCCATTACAATCAAACAAATCTGCACCAACTTTTTGGTACGGTCTCTCTGGCACTGCATGAGGACTCAGTGGCTCGACTTGTTGTTTCGGTCTATACGTAAGACATAATTCACATGTAGCTGTAGTCTGTGCTATGTCTTGGTTCATCCTTGGCCAATACATAACTTCACGCGCTCTCCGCTTACATTTTTCTTCTCCTAAGTGGCCTTCATGTATCTTGAACAGCATAGTTTTTCTTAGTCGTGCAGGTATGACAAACCTATTGCCTTTGTAAATAATACCATCGACAACTGTAAGGTCACTGCGGTACATCCAATAATCATGGATAGACAGCGGGCAAGCATGTTTTTCTGCTGGCCAACCTTTCAGAATGATATCGTTCAACACTTTCATTGTGTCATCTGTCTCAGTTTCTTTCCTAATCTGTTCTTGTCTTTCAAGAGACACTGGTAGAGAAGCTACGATCAAATTAACATAGGCATCTATCTCTTCATCCATCAGACTTTTGGAACCTTCACTTTTGTCCACAGCACGAGAAAGTGTATCAGCAATGTACATGTATTTGCCGGGACAGTACAGCAAGTGTACATCATATTTCTGTAGTCTGATAAGCATTCGTTGAATTCTCATGGGACAGTCATGCAATGATTTAGTCATGATAGCTACCAATGGCTTGTGGTCAGTTTCCACTGTAAATGTTTGACCATACACAAACTGATGAAATCGCTCACATGCATATGTGATCGCTAGAAGTTCTTTTTCTATCTGAGCATACCTTGTTTCAGCACTTGTCAGTGCTCTTGATGCATAGATTACTGGTTGCCATGTATCCTCATGTTCTTGTAACAGCACTGAGCCTAGGCCAAATTGCGAAGCATCTGCTGAAATTCTTATTCTTTTCGCAGGATCAAAGAATTTTAGCACTGGTTGCTCTGTAATGATCTGTTTCAAGTTTTGCCAACTTTCTTCTTGTTCATGTGACCACATCCACTCCTTATCTTTGTCCAACAACCATCTAAGAGAGGCTGTTCATTCAAAGTTGAGAAATAAACTTTCCTAAGTAAGTAATCATTCCTAGGAATCTTCTGACGTCGTCTTTGTTGTTAGGATGTTCCATGTTCACTATGACTGATATTTTCCTTGGGTCTGGTTTTACACCTTGATCCGAGACCACGTCGCCCATAAAGGTAAGTGTATTCACGCCAAATTCACATTTGTCCTTGTTTAGCTTTAGATTCACTTTCTTAACAAGTTTCATTACTTGTCTCAATCTAGAATCATGTTCTTCCTTTGTAGATCCCCAGACAATAATGTCATCCATCATTGTTTCAACACCTGGAATATGTTCAAAAATCATGTGTATCTTTTTGTGATATACTTCTGGAGCAGACAAAATTCCATATGGTAGTCTAAGAAATCTGTATCGACCTTCTGGTGTATAAAATGTACAAAGCTTTGAGCTGGTCTCATCTAGCTTAATTTGCCAGAATCCTGAAGATGCGTCCAATTTACTGAACCATTTTGCTCCCGCAAATTGCGACATGATTTCATCTCTGGTTGGTAGTTTGAAATGTTCTCGTTTAATAGCTTTGTTTAAATCTTTGGGGTCTAGACATATTCTGAGTTGTCCATTTTTCTTTTCAACAATTACTAAGGAGCTTACCCATTCAGTAGGCTCATCAACTTTCTGTATCACACCCAAGGCTTCCATGCTATTTAACTCATTTCAGTTTTTCTCTCAGCGCAAACTGCACTTTTCTACAGGGGTGTATCACTTAAGAAACTAGCATGTCTATATTTATTTTATGCTCTCCAGGCAAACAACCTAGACCTTCAAACAAGTCTCTGTATTCTGTAAACATTGATTTGCAGTCATCTTCTACTTGTGATGTCACCATAAAAACTTTCTTTAGCAAGCTTAGTTTCTCACAGGAACTTAATCCTAGAATGGGTTGCACATTTTTATCCACAATCAGTAGAGATGTTTTAAACTGTTGTCCCTTATATTTCAGTGTCACTAAGCATGTACCTTTCACAGGAATTTCCTCCCCAGTGTACCCTGTAACTTTCACTTTGGCTGGATGAATTTTAGGTTTTACTCTAAAAGTCTTATAGTCTTGAAACGATATAAAATTCACCTGCGCGCCAGTATCAAGCTTAAAGGGAATGACAATCTCATTCACAGTTAAAGGGACAATCCATTCTTTCTTATCTGCACTGCAAAGTTCAATGCAATCCACAAAGAATTCATCTGTTTGTTTAACAGCATGCACTTTGGTTGTTTTACTTTTAATTTTACAGCATTTGGCAAAGTGATTAAGTCTACCACATTTCATGCAAGTTTTACCATAAGCAGGGCACATTTTAGGATTGTGAGCATTTCCACATCTACTACACATTTTCTTATTAGACTGTGGCTTAGACTGCTTCATTCTTGAGAATGGAGGTTTGCATGGCTCTGTTTTCTGTACTACATGGACATTAGCATCAACTGCCTTGTGTAACGTTTTGGCTTGAAATCTAGTTATTTCTGCAGATCTACACATAGTCACTGCGTTGTCTAGTGTTAGGTCTTGCTCTCTCAGCAGTCTCTCTCTGAGTCCATTATCAGGTATTCCACAGACAATACGATCTCTAATCAGTGAATCCTTTAAATCACCAAACTCACAGGTTTTACTGAGTGATTGCAGCTCTGTAACATACTGATCAAATCCATCTACAGACTTCTGATCACATGGGAAATACCTATATCTTTCATATGTCACATTTTTCCTTGGCACAAAGTAATCTTCAAACTTTTGCATTATAGAAGATAGCACCATATTCTGCCCCTCAGCAAACTGAAAACTATTATAAATGTCCAGCACATCCTCTCCTATCACATGGAGGAAAATGGATGCCTTCGTTTTGTCAGCCTCTGAATCAGCTCCACATGCAGCAAGATATATATTAACTGTTTATTTGTAAATGTGACCAGCGCTCTACTTATATAAGTAATACTGGGGTGGCAGCAGTACGTGTGAGAGGTTAAACCCAGAAACCTCCAGTAATTAAAGTTCAAACAGGATTTACACAACTGCGCCTGCTTGCAAAATAAATTGTCAGTTTAAGTGAAAGAACCACGGAATAATGGCCCTCATTCCGAGTTGTTCGCTCGTTCTTTTTCATCGCATCGCAGTGAAAATCCGCTTAGTACGCATGCGCAAAGTTCGCACTGCGACTGCGCCAAGTAACTTTACTATGAAGAAAGTATTTTTACTCACGGCTTTTTCTTCGCTCCGGCGATCGTAATGTGATTGACAGGAAATGGGTGTTACTGGGCGGAAACACGGCGTTTCAGGGGCGTGTGGCTGAAAACGCTACCGTTTCCGGAAAAAACGCAGGAGTGGCCGGGGAAACGGTGGGAGTGCCTGGGCGAACGCTGGGTGTGTTTGTGACGTCAACCAGGAACGACAAGCACTGAACTGATCGCACAGGCAGAGTAAGTCTGGAGCTACTCTGAAACTGCTAAGTAGTTAGTAATCGCAATATTGCGAATACATCGGTCGCAATTTTAAGAAGCTAAGATTCACTCCCAGTAGGCGGCGGCTTAGCGTGAGCAACTCTGCTAAATTCGCCTTGCGACCGACCAACTCGGAATGAGGGCCAATATGTAGTATGAAAAAAACTGACGTTTATTTGTATATAAATAGTATAGGGTCAAAATTTTCATTTACCCAAATACATGAAAAAAATGATAGTGATAATCATGAAGTTAGGCAAAGAATGATGATAAAGAAAAAAAAAAAATTATATAAAAATAAAAAATAATGATAAAAAAATTTAATATAAAAATGAAAAATAGGAAGTGGAAATGAAAAAATTGGAAAAAATATGTCTAAGTCCCAAAATGTCTGGTGTGAGCAGAGTGTGGCGTCCCACCTCTTTTCCACCTTACTGTCGTTTTGTACTATCCGGTATCACAGTATAAAATAATATTTCTGGATTAGCAGGAATGTTGAATTTCACAGTTGGTCACAGTATCGCTGTGGGGTACCCCAATCTGGACAGTGGTGGGATGAGGTGAGCAGGGTGAAGGTAAAATTAAATATCCCCGGACTCCCCGCTAACCTCCTCCGTCCTGTGCAGCAGGAGACGTCCGCAAACACAGACGTCTGCCAGTGTTCAAAACCGGAGGGACGCGGTCATGCCTCTGGGGGGAAGGTATCAACGACTTCTGGACCCACAAGGGGACTGTCCGCCGTGAACCTTCCCTCCTACGGGGTGTATTACCTTTTCTCCTGCGCTCGATCCCGTCACACACTTCCACTCCTTTCTTCTGTCTTCTCTCAGCCTGATGATCGGTGTTCCGCTCTCAGGTCTGTGTCCTCTCGGCCGTGCGGCTCCGTTTCTCCTCCACAGTGTCTCTTGCGAATTAGTTTGTTCCGTCCAGATATATTTTAAATACTGTTGTTTTCTATAGATGATATGGAGAGTGGTGATGCAATGCTCAGTTCCTTCTCCAACGCGTATCGACCCGTTTGGGTCTTCCTCAGGGAGTCCTTATTCACCATCTTAATTGAGGGCTTTTTATGCCCAAACTTGATTGTGTCATCCCAAAAGGGGGGGTGTCCATACTACCTCTGTATAAGCTAAATGGATACAATGTGTGTTTGGATTTGTCACATAATAAAACAGGCTTGTATAAGAAAAACGATGATTGCTATTTGTGACTGTGTGCAAAAATAACTAATAATGTATATAACAAAATAAAATAGAATAAAATAAACATCTTGTATAATCTTCTTATGTTGATTCTGCAAATAATAAGTTTTAATACTAGAAATAAAATAATTTTTTTTTCTTTTTTTTCCTTTTTCTTCGTTTGTTTTAGAAATGATTGATTTAGCCGTATGTATACAGTCTAACACAAAACATTTTATATTTTTATGTTGATATATATTATCAATTTATCTACGGGAATAAATAAATGAAATACATTGTTTGTATTGACTTCCTTTGATGATTATTGGTATAATAGAAGGTACAGCTTATAGTGAGAAAAGCTATTTCCCAGTAGTTATACCCAATTGTTGTGTGTTGATTTAGTGGTTATGCGTAATTGCTGTTTTTTTTAAATACGTGGATGAACTGAGGTTATGCAAAAGACCTTTACATGATATAACCGGATGTATCTTCTTACATGTTGTTGGTGCACTGGAACATATTTATGGTGCTATGAAATGTAATACTGACGTTTTGTGATGTCATGCTAGCCATTAAATAAACTAGACGGAATATAGGCTCTGAATATCCATCAGTTCATCACTATTGACCTCACTTCATTGTCTAAGTTCAAACCCTGTGGTCTCAGTGTTTTTAGCGTGTACATCCATCTTAATTCCTCTTTGTTTATTTTTTTCAAAAAGTCTCCTCCTCTCCAATTTGGTGGTACTAGCTTAAAGAAACACACGACAGCAACTCGACAGGTTTGAAGATACTGGGAATTAAGCTAGTACCACCAAATTGGAGAGGAGGAGACTTTTTGAAAAAAATAAACAAAGAGGAATTAAGATGGATGTACACGCTAAAAACACTGAGACCACAGGGTTTGAACTTAGACAATGAAGTGAGGTCAATAGTGATGAACTGATGGATATTCAGAGCCTATATTCCGTCTAGTTTATTTAATGGCTAGCATGACATCACAAAACGTCAGTATTACATTTCATAGCACCATAAATATGTTCCAGTGCACCAACAACATGTAAGAAGATACATCCGGTTATATCATGTAAAGGTCTTTTGCATAACCTCAGTTCATCCACGTATTTCAAAAAACCAGCAATTACGCATAACCACTAAATCAACACACAACAATTGGGTATAACTACTGGGAAATAGCTTTTCTCACTATAAGCTGTACCTTCTATTATACCAATAATCATCAAAGGAAGTCAATACAAACAATGTATTTCATTTATTTATTCCCGTAGATAAATTGATAATATATATCAACATAAAAATATAAAATGTTTTGTGTTAGACTGTATACATACGGCTAAATCAATCATTTCTAAAACAAACGAAGAAAAAGGAAAAAAAAAAAAATTCTTTTATTTCTAGTATTAAAACTTATTATTTGCAGAATCAACATAAGAAGATTATACAAGATGTTTATTTTATTCTCTTTTATTTTGTTATATACATTATTAGTTATTTTTGCACACAGTCACAAATAGCAATCATCGTTTTTCTTATACAAGCCTGTTTTACTATGTGACAAATCCAAACACACATTGTATCCATTTAGCTTATACAGAGGTAGTATGGACACCCCCCCTTTTGGGATGACACAATCAAGTTTGGGCATAAAAAGCCCTCAATTAAGATGGTGAATAAGGACTCCCTGAGGAAGACCCAAACGGGTCGATACGCGTTGGAGAAGGAACTGAGCATTGCATCACCACTCTCCATATCATCTATAGAAAACAACAGTATTTAAAATATATCTGGACGGAACAAACTAATTCGCAAGAGACACTGTGGAGGAGAAACGGAGCCGCACGGCCGAGAGGACACAGACCTGAGAGCGGAACACCGATCATCAGGCTGAGAGAAGACAGAAGAAAGGAGTGGAAGTGTGTGACGGGATCGAGCGCAGGAGAAAAGGTAATACACCCCGTAGGAGGGAAGGTTCACGGCGGACAGTCCCCTTGTGGGTCCAGAAGTCGTTGATACCTTCCCCCCAGAGGCATGACCGCGTCCCTCCGGTTTTGAACACTGGCAGACGTCTGTGTTTGCGGACGTCTCCTGCTGCACAGGACGGAGGAGGTTAACGGGGAGTCCGGGGATATTTAATTTTACCTTCACCCTGCTCACCTCATCCCACCACTGTCCAGATTGGGGTACCCCACAGCGATACTGTGACCAACTGTGAAATTCAACATTCCTGCTAATCCAGAAATATTATTTTATACTGTGATACCGGATAGTACAAAACGACAGTAAGGTGGAAAAGAGGTGGGACGCCACACTCTGCTCACACCAGACATTTTGGGACTTAGACATATTTTTTCCAATTTTTTCATTTCCACTTCCTATTTTTCATTTTTATATTAAATTTTTTTATCATTATTTTTTATTTTTATATAAATTTTTTTCTTTTTTTTTTTTCTTTATTATCATTCTTTGCCTAACTTCATGATTATCACTATCATTTTTTTCATGTATTTGGGTAAATGAAAATTTTGACCCTATACTATTTATATACAAATAAACGTCAGTTTGTTTCATACTACATATTATTCCGTGGTTCTTTCACTTAAACTGACAATTTATTTCGCAAGCAGGCGCAGTTGTGTAAATCCTGTTTGAAGATATATATTAAACCTTTGCTTAAATATTTTCCAGTTTTCAGACAAGTTACCAGACATCAGCATGCCAGTTGGAGGAGCTAGTTTATCCATGGTAACTCACTGTTTGAAGATAGGAGCACACGGCAGGCTTTGCAGACACAGAATACCAGAGCCACAGACTTCTGCAAAATTCTTTCACACTCTGAGAGCACTAGCAGTCCAAGTTAAACTTCTTCTGACACCATGTTTTGTTCATATGTTTGTAAATCCAGTCATCAGGACACAGAGACATGTGAGTTCACTGCTGTGCTGTTTATTCCCTCACCAACTCCAGGCACACACTGCACACTGGACCACCCACTTCCCAGCATCCCCCTGGTCCCAGGGACCATCACTGAAGATTCAGGCTTACACAGATTAGTAAGGGAGTGTCTACAAATATAAGCATTCTAATACTAACATCACATGTGGGAACTGGAAACTCCTCTCCACTTTACCAGTGTCTCACATTATGACAGCAATAGTATATAATATGATAACTAGAGCTGCCGCCACATTATGCAGTGTAAGGGACAGAGCGGAGCTGCTGCAAGTGCCCAGTGGTAGCAGCTTCTTCTACCAAGTTTGCTGTGTCTGTGGTTGTGACTCCTCAGTCAGTGCACTGGACCAGAGAGCAGCTGCCAGGAAGAAGAGACATGTCTCAGAGGTGTGAGGAGGTAACAGCAGGCAGACAGTGAGGACCAGGCATGTCTCAGAGAGATGAGTAGGTAAGGGATAGTAGACAGTGAGGACCAGGCATGTTTCAAAGAGATGAAGAGGTAAGGGTTAGCAGACAGTGAGGACCAGGCATGTTTCAAAGAGATGAAGAGGTAAGGGTATGGTAGACAGTGTGGACCAGGCTTGTCTCAGAGAGATGAGGAGGTAAGGGATGGCAGATGGCAAGGACCAGGCATGTTTCAGAGAGATGAAGAGGTAAGGGTATGGCAGATAGTGAGGACCAGGCATGTCTCACAGAGGTTTGGAGGTAAAGGATGGCAGTCAGCAAGGGCCAGTCATGTCTCAAAGAGGTGCGGAGGTAAGGGATAGCAAACATCAATTACAAGGCATATATGTCAGAAGGATGAGAAGGTAAGGGATGGAAGACTGCGAGGACCAGGCATGTATCAGAGGGGTGTGAAGGAAAGGGATGGCAGACAGCAAAGACCAGACATATCTCAGAGGGGTGAGGAGGTAAGGGATGGCAGACAGCAAGGACCATGCATATCTTAGAAAGGTGAGGGGGTAAGGGATGGCAGACAGCAAGGACCATGCATATCTTAGAAAGGTGAGGGGGTAAGGGATGGCAGACAGCAAGGACCAGGCATGTATCAGAGGGGTGAGGAGGTAAGGGATGGAAGACTGCGATGACCAGGCATGTCTCAGAAAGGTGAGGCAGTAAGGGATGGCAGACAGCGAGGATCAGGCATGTCTCAGAAAGGTGAGGAGGTAAGGGATGGCAGACAGCGAGGACCAGGCATGTCTCAGAGGGGTGAGGAAGTAAGGGGTGGCAGACAGTGAGGATCAGGCATGTCTCAGAAAGGTGAGGAGGTAAGTGTCACAACTGAGGGCCTGAGCTGACGGGAGGCAGCCTCAGTTGTAGGGGCTGAGATGTACCGGAACCTGGGAGGTTGTATCAGACCCCTGGACATGTAAGTAACATGAATAATAACTGCCCGAAGGCGTGACCACGACAACTTAGATAAAAGTCAATGATGTTTATTATGACAACTCCGCATCACAGCAGCAATAAAAGAAAACGTAAAAGTCAGCAAAGAATAAATACAGTTCCTGAGTACTACAGCATGGCAGGAGCCACAGAGCACTGGTAGTGTGAGATAGTTCTTATGATCTTCTAGATGGAAAGTCCTTACCAGGCCCGGCTGTAGCAATGGAGATAACCCAGGATTGTACCAGCTGGTGTTCCAGGAAGAGCTGGGTTGCTGAAGGTAAAACAGCTGCTGTGGATACTGGCTGGAACCAGACTGTTGTTAGCACGGAGTGGATACTGGCTGGAACCAGTTAAATAATAAATGAACTTTGGGAGCGATGAAATGTGAACTGAAATGTAGAACTTGAGAGCGGAGAAATAATAATTCCGGTGGAGAGTGGTAAAGTGTAGAAAGGACACCGGCCCTTTAAGGGAAGCTGTATTCTGCTGGAAGCTGAGGCTGGAAGCAGGTAGTGTTGTAGCTGGAAACAGATGAATCCACATTGGATTGGAGAGTCAGGCTACACCGCAGGTGGAATGCTGGTGCGGGTCTCTATGGTGGAAGTCTTGAGACAGGAGCTGGAACCTGGAAGACAATCATAGAAGAGAGACAAACAGGAACTAGGTTTGACAACCAAAGCACTGACGTCTTCCTTGCTCAGGCACAGCTTACTTATACCTGCAGCAAGGAAGGGGTTGGCTAGGCAATTATGCAATTCAACAATACAAACAGCAGATTGGTGGAAATGATCAGATGACAGAATCCAAGATGGCTGCGCTCATGCAGACACTTGGAGGGAAGTTTGGTTTGTAATCCATGTGGTCTGGGAAACAGTAATGGCGGCGCCGGCCACCGGAGACAGGAGACGCCAGGCTGATAGATGCACATTTAACCACGCGGGCACAGCGGAGGCCGCGGCTGATGAAAACACCACTCTGACACTCTGCATGTGGAAACTCAGGAACAGCGGAATCTGGTCCTGGAACGCTGAGCCCGCCTTAGGAGGCATCTGAAGGGTAAGTAATGGCGTCCAGATACCCGGATCGTGACAGCACCCCCCCCTTTAGGAGTGGCCCCAGGACACTTCTTAGGCTTTAAAGGAAACTTTGCGTGGAAATTTCGGACCAAGGCAGGAGCATGGACGTCAGAGGCATTGGTCCAAGAGCGTTCTTCAGGACCATAGCCCTTCCAGTCAATGAGATACTGAAGTTGACCGTAACGGTGACGTGAGTCCAGGATCTTGGCCACTTCATACTCAACGCCTCGTTGAGTTTGGACTTTCGGAGTTGGTGGAAGTGAGGAATGAAACCGATTCAAGATTAGCGGTTTCAACAGGGAAACATGGAATGTCCTGGGTATTTTTAAGAAGGGAGGTAACTGGAGTCTGTAAGCAACAGGATTGATGACTTGATCAATTTTAAAAGGACCGATGTAGCGAGGTGCAAACTTCATACTGGGAACTCTTAACCTCAAATTCTTCGTGGATAACCATACCCGATCACCCACCTTGAGAGCAGGAACTGCTCGACGCTTCTTATCCGCAAACTTCTTGTACCTGAACGATGCCTTGAGCAGAGCTGATCGTACGCTCTTCCAGATATTGGCAAACTGATGCAAGGTGATATCCACTGCGGGAACAGAAGTTGCTGGAAGCGGTTGGAACTCAGGGACTTTAGGGTGGAATCCAAAGTTGGTGAAGAATGGTGTTGAAGAAGATGAAGAATGATACTGGTTGTTATGACAGAACTCGGCCCAGGGAAGTAATTGAACCCAGTCATCTTGAGAGGAGGACACATAGATGCGGAGGAAGGCCTCCAAGTCCTGATTCACCCTCTCAGTTTGACCATTGGTCTGAGGATGGTAAGCCGTGGAAAACTTTAACTTGACTTGGAGGACTTGACATAAACTTCGCCAGAATTTGGCTGTGAATTGAACTCCTCGATCTGAGATAATTTCTTCTGGAAGACCGTGGAGTCGGAAGATCTCTTGTATGAATACTTGAGCCAACTTGGAAGCTGACGGAAGACCGGTGAGAGGAATGAAGTGTGCCATCTTGGTGAACCGGTCAACTACCACCCAGATGGTATTGAACTTGTTGCACATGGGCAAATCTGTAATAAAATCCATCGACAAATGGGTCCATGGTCGACGGGGAACAGATAGTGGAACCAGTTGCCCCGCAGGCGACTGGCGGGATACTTTATGTTGAGCACACTTTGGGCAAGATGCAATAAACTCCAAAACGTCCTTTTTCAGAGTTGGCCACCAATAGGACCTAGAGATAAACTCCAGGGTTTTTTGGATACCTGTATGTCCGGCAAAACGGGAAGCATGGGCCCAATGCATGAGCTTCTTCCTTAGTGTCGGCTTCACAAAACTTTTCCCTGATGGGGGCGTAGAGTCCATCCCTACCGTGGAGAATGCCAACGGATTTATAATAGGATGCTTGTCTGAAGACTCTGACTCATTTTCTTGCTCCCATGAGCGGGAAAGGGCATCGGCCTTGCGATTCTGAGAGCCCGGACAGAACTGGAGTTTAAAGTCGAACCTGGAAAAGAAAAGTGCCCATCTGGCCTGACGAGGGTTGAGACATTGTGCGCCTTTTAGATATAGAAGGTTCTTGTGGTCTGTAAGGATGGTGATTGAATGAGAAGCTCCCTCCAACAGATATCTCCACTCCTCTAGAGCGAGCTTGATGGCTAGCAACTCCTGGTCGCCAATGGCATAGTTGCGCTCCGCTGGGGAGAACTTCCGTGAGAAGAAACTGCAAGGATGTAAATGACCATCTTTAGCCCTCTGAGATAACACCGCTCCTACTCCAACGGAGGAGGCATCCACCTCTAAGATGAAAGGAGAGTCGACGTCAGGCTGTTTCAGGACAGGTGCAGAGATGAACCTCTGTTTTAAAAGATGAAAAGCTTGCATGGCTTCTTCAGACCACTTGGACGGGTTAGCACCCTTCTTGGTGAAAGCAGTAATAGGCGCCACAATGGTGGAAAAGTCTCGTATAAACTTTCGGTAATAATTGGCGAACCCTAAGAACCTCTGGACCCCTTTGAGGGTTAAGGGTACTGGCCAATTCTGGATTGCTTGTAGTTTCTCAGGATCCATCTCTAGTCCGGAACCGGACACAATGTACCCTAGAAACGGAATGGACTTGACTTCAAAGACGCATTTCTCTAATTTGCAGTAGAGACGATTGACACGGAGACGGGACAGAACCTCCTTTACCCAGAAACGATGTTCCTCTAAATTGTTGGCAAAAATGAGGATATCATCTAGATAGACCACGACATGACGGTATAGAATGTCTCTGAAGATCTCATTGACGAAATGCTGGAAGACAGCTGGAGCATTGCTCAATCCGAAGGGCATGACGAGGTACTCATAATGTCCGTCACGGGTGTTAAATGCGGTCTTCCACTCGTCACCCTCACGGATCCGGATGAGATTGTATGCACCTCTCAGGTCCAGCTTTGTAAAGATGGTAGCTCCGCTAACTCTGTCAAAGAGCTCAGTAATCAGGGGTAAAGGATAACGGTTCTTGATGGTAATGTCGTTCAAACCTCTGTAGTCGATGCACGGCCGCAGACCACCATCTTTCTTCTTTACAAAAAAGAAGCCTGCGCCGGCTGGAGAAGAAGAAGGTCGAATGAACCCCTTTGCTAGGTTCTCTTTTATGTATTCCTCCATAGAATGCGTCTCGGGGAGAGACAACGGATAAGTTCGGCCTCGAGGTGGAACCTTCCCTGGAACGAGATCAATCGGGCAGTCCCATTCTCTATGAGGGGGAAGGATATCAGCAGAAGCTTTACTGAACACATCCGTGAAATCTTGATATGGAGGAGGTGGAACATCAGACGACCTGGGGGAGGAGGAACAGACAGGCAACACTTTAAACAAACATGTCTTAGTACAGGAGGAACCCCATGCCAGGATTTGCGTAGTCGTCCAATCAATTGTAGGATTGTGAAGACGGAGCCATGGAAGGCCCAGGACCACAGGATGTGTGGCTCTTGGAATCACTAAAAGTGAAATAAGTTCGGAATGAAGAACTCCCACTCTCAGACGAACTGGTAGAGTCCTTAGAGAAATAACTGTATCAAAAATTTTACTGCCATCCACAGCAGTTAAGGAAAAGGACGAAGGAAGTCTCTCGGTGGGTAGGGACCACCGTTTAACATAGGCTTCGGTAATAAAGTTCCCAGCTGCTCCGGAATCCAGGAGGGCAATGACGTTCTGATAACGTTGAGCAACTTGAAGCGAGACTGGGAGGTTACAATCTTGAGGAGATGGAGAGGAGATCATTACTCCTAGCCGGCCCTCTCCTTGGCGAGCTAGGATTTGGAGTTTCCCGGACGTTTGGGACAGGCATTAATGGTGTGAGACGGAGCTGCACAGTACAAACAGAGAAACTCGGAGAGACGTCTTCGGCGCTCAGCAGGAGTTAAACGGGAACGGCCAATTTGCATGGGTTCATCTTTAGTTGGTGACAGTTGGCGAGGAGGAGGAGCAGAAGATTTTGGAGCAGATGATCTTCCACGCTCAGTTGCTCTCTCTCTGAAACGTAAGTCAACTTTCGTACAAAGTGAGATTAACTCATCTAACTTGGAGGGTAAGTCTCTGGTAGCTAACTCATCTTTAATACGCTCGGATAAACCATGCCAGAATGCAGCATACAGGGCCTCGTCGTTCCATGCCAGTTCGGATGCCAGGATCTGGAACTGTATAAGATATTGTCCTACAGTACGTGATCCCTGGCGTAAACGGAGAATCTCAGACGAAGCTGAAGTTACCCGGCCTGGCTCGTCGAAGATGCGCCTGAATGTTGACACGAATGCAGTGTAAGAAGATAGCAGGGTGTCGGACCTCTCCCATAACGGTGATGCCCAATCGAGGGCTGAGCCACTGAGAAGAGAAATAATGTAGGCAATTTTTGTACGGTCACTGGGGAAATTGCCAGGTTGTAGCTCAAACTGAATCTCACACTGGTTGAGAAATCCCCTGCAGAATCTTGGAGATCCGTCAAATTTTGCTGGCGTTGGAAGATGAAGACGTGGAGCAGGAATGGGTAAGGTGGGTGGGGTTATAGCTGGAGTCACTGTGGTTGACGCACCAGACGCGCCTGATCCACGGAGAGTGGTCTGAATCCCATCCAGCCGAGTAGAGAGATCCTGGAGACAGCGGATGATGTGGCCCTGTGCAGCCTCCTGATGTTCTAGTCGGGCTGCCAGTTCTTGCATCGGCCTGGCCGCTTGATCCTGGCCTCCGGCTGGATTCATTAGGTCAGTGCTTACTGTCACAACTGAGGGCCTGAGCTGACGGGAGGCAGCCTCAGTTGTAGGGGCTGAGATGTACCGGAACCTGGGAGGTTGTATCAGACCCCTGGACATGTAAGTAACATGAATAATAACTGCCCGAAGGCGTGACCACGACAACTTAGATAAAAGTCAATGATGTTTATTATGACAACTCCGCATCACAGCAGCAATAAAAGAAAACGTAAAAGTCAGCAAAGAATAAATACAGTTCCTGAGTACTACAGCATGGCAGGAGCCACAGAGCACTGGTAGTGTGAGATAGTTCTTATGATCTTCTAGATGGAAAGTCCTTACCAGGCCCGGCTGTAGCAATGGAGATAACCCAGGATTGTACCAGCTGGTGTTCCAGGAAGAGCTGGGTTGCTGAAGGTAAAACAGCTGCTGTGGATACTGGCTGGAACCAGACTGTTGTTAGCACGGAGTGGATACTGGCTGGAACCAGTTAAATAATAAATGAACTTTGGGAGCGATGAAATGTGAACTGAAATGTAGAACTTGAGAGCGGAGAAATAATAATTCCGGTGGAGAGTGGTAAAGTGTAGAAAGGACACCGGCCCTTTAAGGGAAGCTGTATTCTGCTGGAAGCTGAGGCTGGAAGCAGGTAGTGTTGTAGCTGGAAACAGATGAATCCACATTGGATTGGAGAGTCAGGCTACACCGCAGGTGGAATGCTGGTGCGGGTCTCTATGGTGGAAGTCTTGAGACAGGAGCTGGAACCTGGAAGACAATCATAGAAGAGAGACAAACAGGAACTAGGTTTGACAACCAAAGCACTGACGTCTTCCTTGCTCAGGCACAGCTTACTTATACCTGCAGCAAGGAAGGGGTTGGCTAGGCAATTATGCAATTCAACAATACAAACAGCAGATTGGTGGAAATGATCAGATGACAGAATCCAAGATGGCTGCGCTCATGCAGACACTTGGAGGGAAGTTTGGTTTGTAATCCATGTGGTCTGGGAAACAGTAATGGCGGCGCCGGCCACCGGAGACAGGAGACGCCAGGCTGATAGATGCACATTTAACCACGCGGGCACAGCGGAGGCCGCGGCTGATGAAAACACCACTCTGACACTCTGCATGTGGAAACTCAGGAACAGCGGAATCTGGTCCTGGAACGCTGAGCCCGCCTTAGGAGGCATCTGAAGGGTAAGTAATGGCGTCCAGATACCCGGATCGTGACAGTAAGGGATGGCAGATAGCGAGCACAAGGTGAAGGTTGGTAGATAAGTGCTTGTGACTGATTATTTTCCTGCTATACAGTATAATATCTTGTGAATACTGACAACCTTTTCCATCTTGTTTCAGAAGTTAATTTAGCCAGAAATGGACTGGCCACACAGAGCTCTCTCTATGACATTCGCATAAAGGGTTACCCCGAGAAAGCCATTGATGGCAATAAAGATGGGAATTTTTTCCATGGCGCATGCTCTCACACAAGCAATGAGACCAATCCATGGTGGAAACTTGACCTCAAAACAAGCTATAAAATTAATACAATTGTTGTAGCCAATCGGAGAGACTGCTGCGCTGACCGGATTGTTGGAGCTGAGGTCCGTGTTGGAAACTCTCCAGATAACAACAATCCAGAGTGAGTATCAATAGTAACAATCACATTAGTATCTTCTAGTAAGTATTAACTATCAGTGATGTACAGGAGCGGTATTATCTATCAGTGACGTACAGGACAGGTGTTATCTCTCAGTGACGTACAGGACAGGTGTTATTTATCAGTGACGTACAGGACAGGTGTTATCTATCAGTGACGTACAGGACAGGTGTTATCTATCAGTGATGTACAGGACAGGTGTTATTTATCAGTGATGTACAGGACAGCTGTTATCTATCAGTGACGTACAGGACAGGTGTTATCTATCAGTGACGTACAGGACAGGTATTATGTATCTATCTATCTATCTATCTATCTATCTATCTATCTATCTATCTATCTATCTATCTATCTATCTATCTATCTATCCTCAATGCTGCTGCCCGGCTCATCTTCCTCACCAAACGCACTACGTCCACCTCTCCTCTCTTACTAGACCTTCACTGGCTTCCCTTCCCTTTCAGAATCCATTTCAAGCTTCTCACTCTCGCTTACAAAGCCCTCACCCACTCCTTTCCCATCTACATCTCTGACCCTATCTCCCTTTACACTCCCACCCGTCCTCTTCGCTCTGCTAATGCACACCGACTCTCCTGCCTACGGATTACTTCCTCCCACTCCTACCTCGAAGATTTTTCACGTGCTACACCACTTCTTTGGAATTCCCTACCTCTCCCCCTCAGACTCTCCACCTCTCTACAAAACTTCAAACGGGCTCTCAAGACCCACTTCTTCACTAAACCCAGCCAAATCTCATCCTAACCCTCTGTTCTACGTTCTCTATGTACCCCATCTGTCTCACCCCTGTCTGTCTACCCCTCCCCTTTAGAATGTAAGCTCTCACGAGCAGGGCCCTCTTCCCTCGTGTGCTTATCCTTTTCTTACTTTAATAATCTTCAACTGCACCAATTCCATCAGTCTTCTGCCACCTGATACTTATTCCAGTGTCATCTGCTGATGTAGCTAAGTTTATTTACCCTGTACTTGTCCTATACTGTCATCAACTGTAAGTTGCTGTTTTCCAGTTTGATTATTTGTTTATGTACTCTGTAATTGGGCGCTGCGGAACCCTTGTGGCGCCATATAAATAAAGGATAATAATAATAATAATCTATCAGTGAAGTACAGGACAGGTGTTATCTATCAGTGACGTACAGGACAGGTGTTATCTATCAGTGACGTACAGGACAGGTGTTATCTATCAGTGATGTACAGGACAGGTATTATCTATCAGTGATGTACAGGACAGGTGTTATCTATCAGTGACGTACAGGACAGGTGTTATCTATTAGTGACGTACAGGACAGGTGTCATCTATCAGTGACGTACAGGACAGATGTTATCTATCAGTGACGTACAGGACAGATATTATCTATCAGTGACGCACAGGACAGGGATTATCTATCAGTGACGTACAGGACAGGTGTTATCTATCAGTGATGTACAGGACAGGTGTTATCTATCAGTGATGTACAGGACAGGTGTTATCTATCAGTGATGTGCAGGACAGGTGTTATCTATCAGTGACGTGCAGGACAGGTGTTATCTATCAGTGATGTACAGGATAGGTGTTATCTATCAGTGACGTGCAGGACAGGTATTATCTATCATTGAAGTACAGGACAGGTGTTATCTAGCAGTGATGTACAGGACAGGTGTTATCTATCAGTGATGTACAGGACAGGTGTTATCTATCAGTGATGTACAGGACAGGTGTTATCTATCAGTGATGTACAGGACAGGTATTATCTATCAGTGACGTAGAGGACATGTGTTATCTAGCAGTGATGTACAGGACAGGTATTATCTATCAGTGACGTACAGGACAGGTGTTATCTATCAGTGATGTACAGGACAGGTATTATCTATCAGTGACGTAGAGGACAGGTATTATCTATCAGTGACGTACAGGACAGGTGTTATCTATCAGTGACGTACAGGACAGGTGTTATCTATCAGTGATGTACATGACAGGTATTATCTATCAGTGACGTACAGGACAGGTGTTATCTATCAGTGACGTACAGGACAGGTGTTATCTATCAGTGATGTACATGACAGGTATTATCTATCAGTGACGTACAGGACAGGTGTTATCTATCAGTGATGTACAGGACATGTGTTATCCATCAGTGATGTACAGGACAGGTGTTATCTATCAGTGATGTACAGGACATGTGTTATCCATCAGTGATGTACGGGACAGGTGTTATCTATCAGTGATGTACAGGACATGTGTTATCTATCAGTGATGTACAGGACAGGTATTATCTATCATTGAAGTACAGGACAGGTGTTCTCTATCAGTGACGTACAGGACAGGTATTATCTATCAGTGACGTACAGGACAGGTGTTATCTATCAGTGACGTACAGGACAGGTATTATCTATCAGTGATGTACAGGACTGGTGTTATCTATCAGTGATGTACAGGACTGGTATTATCTATCAGTGATGTACAGGACAGGTGTTATCTATCAGTGATGTACAGGACAGGTGTTATCTATCAGTGATGTACAGGACAGGTATTATCTATCAGTGATGTACAGGACAGGTGTTATCTATCAGTGACGCACAGGACAGGGATTATCTATCAGTGATGTACAGGACAGGTGTTATCTATCAGTGACGTACAGGACAGGTGTTATCTATCAGTGACGTACAGGACAGGTGTTATCTATCAGTGACGTACAGGACAGGTGTTATCTATCAGTGATGTACAGGACAGGTGTTATCTATCAGTGACGTACAGGACAGGTGTTATCTATCAGTGACGTACGGGACAGGTGTTATCTATCAGTGACGTACAGGACAGGTGTTATCTATCAGTGACGTACAGGACAGGGATTATCTATCAGTGATGTACAGGACAGGTGTTATCTATCAGTGACGCACAGGACAGGGATTATCTATCAGTGATGTACAGGACAGGTGTTATCTATCAGTGAGGCACAGGACAGGGATTATCTATCAGTGACGTGCAGGACAGGTGTTATCTATCAGTGATGTACAGGACAGGTGTTACCTATCAGTGACGTACAGGACAGGGATAATCTATCAGTGATGTACAGGACATGTGTTATCTATCAGTGACGTACAGGACAGGTGTTATCTATCAGTGATGTACAGGACAGGTGTTATCTATCAGTGATATGCAGGACAGGTGTTATCTATCAGTGACGTACAGGACAGATGTTATCTATCAGTGATATGCAGGACAGGTGTTATCTATCAGTGACGTACAGGACAGGTGTTATCTATCAGTGACGTACTGGACAGGTGTTATCTATCAGTGACGTACAGGACAGGTGTTATCTATCAGTGACGTACAGGACAGGTGTTATCTATCAGTGACGTACAGGACAGGGATTATCTATCAGTGATGTACAGGACAGGTATTATCTATCAGTGACGTACAGGACAGTTGTTCTCTATCAGTGACGTACAGGACAGGTGTCATTTATCAGTGATGTACAGTATCAGTGATGTACAGGACAGGTGTTTTCTATCAGTGACGTACAGGACAGGTGTCATTTATCAGTGATGTACAGGATCAGTGACGTACAGGACAGGTGTTATCTATCAGTGACGTACAGGACAGGGATTATCTATAAGTGACGTACAGGACAGGTGTTATCTATCAGTGATGTACAGGACAGGTGTTATCTATCAGTGATGTGCAGGACAGGTGTTATCTATCAGTGACAGACAGGACAGGTGTTATCCATCAGTGATGTACAGGACAGGTGTTATCTATCAGTGACGTGCAGGACAGGTGTTATCTACCAGTGATGTACAGGACAGGTATTATCTATCAGTGATGTACAGGACAGGTGTTATCTATCAGTGACGTACAGGACTTATCTATCAGTGACGTACGGGACAGGTGTTATCTATCAGTGATGTACAGTACAGGTGTTATCTATCAGTGACGCACAGGACAGGGATTATCTATCAGTGATGTACAGGACAGGTGTTATCTATCAGTGAGGCACAGGACAGGGATTATCTATCAGTGATGTACAGGACAGGTGTTATCTATCAGTGACGTACAGGACAGGTGTTATCTATCAGTGACGCACAGGACAGGTGTTATCTATCAGTGATGTACAGTACAGGTGTTATCTATCAGTGACGAACAGGACAGGTATTATCTATCAGTGACGTACAGGACAGGTGTTATCTATCAGTGACGTACAGGACAGGTGTTATCTATCAGTGACGTACAGGACAGGTGTTATCTATCAGTGATGCACAGGACAGGTATTATCTATCAGTGATGTACAGAACAGGTGTTACCTATCAGTGACGTACAGGACAGGGATAATCTATCAGTGATGTACAGGACATGTGTTATCTATCAGTGACGTACAGGACAGGTGTTATCTATCAGTGATGTACAGGACAGATGTTATCTATCAGTGATATGCAGGACAGGTGTTATCTATCAGTGACGTACAGGACAGGTGTTATCTATCAGTGACGTACTGGACAGGTGTTATCTATCAGTGACGTACAGGACAGGTGTTATCTATCAGTGACGTACAGGACAGGTGTTATCTATCAGTGACGTACAGGACAGGGATTATCTATCAGTGATGTACAGGACAGGTATTATCTATCAGTGACGTACAGGACAGTTGTTCTCTATCAGTGACGTACAGGACAGGTGTCATTTATCAGTGATGTACAGTATCAGTGATGTACAGGACAGGTGTTTTCTATCAGTGACGTACAGGACAGGTGTCATTTATCAGTGATGTACAGGATCAGTGACGTACAGGACAGGTGTTATCTATCAGTGACGTACAGGACAGGGATTATCTATAAGTGACGTACAGGACAGGTGTTATCTATCAGTGACGTACAGGACAGGTGTTATCTATCAGTGATGTGCAGGACAGGTGTTATCTATCAGTGACAGACAGGACAGGTGTTATCCATCAGTGATGTACAGGACAGGTGTTATCTATCAGTGACGTGCAGGACAGGTGTTATCTACCAGTGATGTACAGGACAGGTATTATCTATCAGTGATGTACAGGACAGGTGTTATCTATCAGTGATGTACAGGACAGGTGTTATCTGTCAGTGATGTACAGGACAGGTATTATCTATCAATGATGTACAGGACAGGTGTTATCTGTCAGTGACGTGCAGGACAGGTATTATCTATCATTGAAGTACAGGACAGGTGTTATCTTGCAGTGATGTACAGGACAGGTATTATCTATCAGTGACGTAGAGGACATGTGTTATCTAGCAGTGATGTACAGGACAGGTATTATCTATCAGTGACGTACAGGACAGGTGTTATCTATCAGTGATATACAGGACAGGTATTATCTATCAGTGATGTACAGGACAGGTGTTATCTATCAGTGATATACAGGACAGGTGTTATCTATCAGTGACGTACAGGACAGGTATTATCTATCAGTGACGTACAGTACAGGTGTTATCTATCAGTGATGTACAGGACATGTGTTATCCATCAGTGATGTACAGGACAGGTGGTATCTATCATTGAAGTACAGGACAGGTGTTCTCTATCAGTGACGTACAGGACAGGTGTTATCTATCAGTGACGTACAGGACAGGTGTTCTCTATCAGTGACGTACAGGACAGGGATTATCTATCAGTGATGTACAGGACAGGTGTTATCAGAGACGTACAGTACAGGTGTTATCTATCAGTGACGTACAGGACAGGTGTTATCTATCAGTGACGTACAGGACAGGTATTATCTATCAGTGATGTACAGGACTGGTGTTATCTATCAGTGATGTACAGGACTGGTATTATCTATCAGTGATGTACAGGACAGGTGTTATCTATCAGTGATGTACAGGACAGGTGTTATCTATCAGTGATGTACAGGACAGGTGTCATCTATCAGTGACGTACAGGACAGGTGTTATCTATCAGTGACGTACAGGACAGGTGTTATCTATCAGTGACGTACAGGACAGGTGTTCTCTATCAGTGACGTACAGGACAGGGATTATCTATCAGTGATGTACAGGACAGGTGTTATCAGAGATGTACAGTACAGGTGTTATCTATCAGTGACGTACAGGACAGGTGTTATCTATCAGTGATGTACAGGACAGGTATTATCTATCAATGATGTACAGGACAGGTGTTATCTGTCAGTGACGTGCAGGACAGGTATTATCTATCATTGAAGTACAGGACAGGTGTTATCTTGCAGTGATGTACAGGACAGGTATTATCTATCAGTGACGTAGAGGACATGTGTTATCTAGCAGTGATGTACAGGACAGGTATTATCTATCAGTGACGTACAGGACAGGTGTTATCTATCAGTGATGTACAGGACAGGTATTATCTATCAGTGATGTACAGGACAGGTGTTATCTATCAGTGATATACAGGACAGGTGTTATCTATCAGTGACGTACAGGACAGGTATTATCTATCAGTGACGTACAGTACAGGTGTTATCTATCAGTGATGTACAGGACATGTGTTATCCATCAGTGATGTACAGGACAGGTGGTATCTATCATTGAAGTACAGGACAGGTGTTCTCTATCAGTGACGTACAGGACAGGTGTTATCTATCAGTGACGTACAGGACAGGTGTTCTCTATCAGTTACGTACAGGACAGGGATTATCTATCAGTGATGTACAGGACAGGTGTTATCAGAGACGTACAGTACAGGTGTTATCTATCAGTGACGTACAGGACAGGTGTTATCTATCAGTGACGTACAGGACAGGTATTATCTATCAGTGATGTACAGGACTGGTATTATCTATCAGTGATGTACAGGACAGGTGTTATCTATCAGTGATGTACAGGACAGGTGTTATCTATCAGTGATGTACAGGACAGGTGTTATCTATCAGTGATGTACAGGACTGGTATTATCTATCAGTGATGTACAGGACAGGTGTTATCTATCAGTGATGTACAGGACAGGTGTTATCTATCAGTGATGTACAGGACAGGTGTCATCTATCAGTGACGTACAGGACAGGTGTTATCTATCAGTGACGTACAGGACAGGTGTTATCTATCAGTGACGTACAGGACAGGTGTTCTCTATCAGTGACGTACAGGACAGATATTATCTATCAGTGATGTACAGGACAGGTGTTATCTATCAGTGACGTACAGGACAGGTATTATCTATCAGTGACGTACAGGACAGGTGTTATCTATCAGTGACGTACAGGACAGGGATTATCTATCAGTGATGTACAGGACATGTGTTATCTATCAGTGACGTACAGGACAGGTGTTATCTATCAGTGACGTACAGGACAGGTATTATCTATCAGTGACGTAGAGGACATGTGTTATCTATCAGTGATGTACAGGACAGTTGTTATCTATCAGTGATGTACAGGACAGGTGTTATCTATCAGTGACGTACAGGACAGGTGTTATCTATCAGTGACGTACGGGACAGGTGTTATCTATCAGTGACGTACAGGACAGGTGTTATCTATCAGTGACGTACAGGACATGTGTTATCTATCAGTGACGCACAGGACAGGGATTATCTATCAGTGACGTACAGGACAGGTGTAATCTATCAGTGACGCACAGGACAGGGATTATCTATCAGTGACGTACAGGACAGGTGTTATCTATCAGTGATATGCAGGACAGGTGTTATCTATCAGTGACGCACAGGACAGGGATTATCTATCAGTGACGTACAGGACAGGTGTTATCTATCAGTGATGTACAGGACAGGTGTTATCTATCAGTGACGTACAGGAAAGGTGTTATCTATCAGTGACGTACAGGACAGGTGTTATCTATCAGTGACGTACAGTACAGGTGTTATCTATCAGTGATGTACAGGACATGTGTTATCCATCAGTGATGTACAGGACAGGTGGTATCTATCAGTGATATGCAGGACAGGTGTTATCTATCAGTGACGCACAGGACAGGGATTATCTATCAGTGACGTACAGGACAGGTGTTATCTATCAGTGATGTACAGGACAGGTGTTATCTATCAGTGACGTACAGGAAAGGTGTTATCTATCAGTGACGTACAGGACAGGTGTTATCTATCAGTGACGTACAGTACAGGTGTTATCTATCAGTGACGTACAGGACAGGTGTTCTCTATCAGTGACGTACAGGACAGGGATTATCTATCAGTGATGTACAGGACAGGTGTTATTAGAGACGTACAGTACAGGTGTTATCTATCAGTGACGTACAGGACAGGTGTTATCTATCAGTGACGTACAGGACAGGTATTATCTATCAGTGATGTACAGGACTGGTGTTATCTATTAGTGATGTACAGGACTGGTATTATCTATCAGTGATGTACAGGACAGGTGTTAACTATCAGTGATGTACAGGACAGGTGTTATCTATCAGTGATGTACAGGACAGGTATTATCTATCAGTGATGTACAGGACAGGTGTTATCTATCAGTGACGCACAGGACAGGGATTATCTATCAGTGATGTACAGGACAGGTGTTATCTATCAGTGACGTACAGGACAGGTGTTATCTATCAGTGACGTACAGGACAGGTGTTATCTATCAGTGACGCACAGGACAGGGATTATCTATCAGTGACGTACAGGACAGGTGTTATCTATCAGTGATGTACAGGACAGGTGTTATCTATCAGTGACGTACAGGAAAGGTGTTATCTATCAGTGACGTACAGGACAGGTGTTATCTATCAGTGATATGCAGGACAGGTGTTATCTATCAGTGACGCACAGGACAGGGATTATCTATCAGTGATGTACAGGACAGGTGTTTTCTATCAGTGACGTACAGGACAGGTGTTATCTATCAGTGATGTACAGGATAGGGATTATCTATCAGTGACGTACAGGACAGGTGTTATCTATCAGTGACGTACAGGACAGGTGTTATCTATCAGTGATGTGCAGGACAGGTATTATCTATCAGTGACGTGCAGGACAGGTATTATCTATCATTGAAGTACAGGACAGGTGTTATCTTGCAGTGATATACAGGACAGGTGTTATCTATCATTGAAGTACAGGACAGGTGTTATCTAGCAGTGATGTACAGGACAGGTGTTATTTATCAGTGATGTACAGGACATGTGTTATCTATCAGTGATGTACAGGACAGGTAAAATCTATCAGTGACGTAGAGGACAGGTATTATCTATCAGTGACGTACAGGACAGGTGTTATCTATCAGTGATGTACATGACAGGTATTATCTATCAGTGACGTACAGGACAGGTGTTATCTATCAGTGATGTACAGTACAGGTGTTATCTATCAGTGATGTACAGGACATGTGTTATCCATCAGTGATGTACAGGACAGGTATTATCTATCAGTGATGTACAGGACAGGTATTATCTATCATTGAAGTACAGGACAGGTGTTCTCTATCAGTGACGTACAGGACAGGGATTATCTATCAGTGATGTACAGGACAGGTGTTATTAGAGACGTACAGTACAGGTGTTATCTATCAGTGACGTACAGGACAGGTGTTATCTATCAGTGACGTACAGGACAGGTATTATCTATCAGTGATGTACAGGACTGGTGTTATCTATTAGTGATGTACAGGACTGGTATTATCTATCAGTGATGTACAGGACAGGTGTTAACTATCAGTGATGTACAGGACAGGTGTTATCTATCAGTGATGTACAGGACAGGTATTATCTATCAGTGATGTACAGGACAGGTGTTATCTATCAGTGACGCACAGGACAGGGATTATCTATCAGTGATGTACAGGACAGGTGTTATCTATCAGTGACGTACAGGACAGGTGTTATCTATCAGTGACGTACAGGACAGGTGTTATCTATCAGTGACGTACAGGACAGGTGTTATCTATCAGTGATGTACAGTACAGGTGATATCTATCAGTTACGTACAGTACAGGTCTTATCTATCAGTGACGTACAGGACAGGTGTTATCTATCAGTGATGTACAGGACAGGTGTTATCTATCAGTGACGTACAGGACAGGTGTTATCTATCAGTGACGTACGGGACAGGTGTTATCTATCAGTGATGTACAGTACAGGTGTTATCTATCAGTGACGCACAGGACAGGGATTATCTATCAGTGATGTACAGGACAGGTGTTATCTATCAGTGAGGCACAGGACAGGGATTATCTATCAGTGATGTACAGGACAGGTGTTATCTATCAGTGACGTACAGGACAGGTGTTATCTATCAGTGACGCACAGGACAGGTGTTATCTATCAGTGATGTACAGTACAGGTGTTATCTATCAGTGACGAACAGGACAGGTATTATCTATCAGTGACGTACAGGACAGGTGTTATCTATCAGTGACGTACAGGACAGGTGTTATCTATCAGTGACGTACAGGACAGGTGTTATCTATCAGTGATGCACAGGACAGGTATTATCTATCAGTGATGTACAGGACAGGTGTTACCTATCAGTGACGTACAGGACAGGGATAATCTATCAGTGATGTACAGGACATGTGTTATCTATCAGTGACGTACAGGACAGGTGTTATCTATCAGTGATGTACAGGACAGATGTTATCTATCAGTGATATGCAGGACAGGTGTTATCTATCAGTGACGTACAGGACAGGTGTTATCTATCAGTGACGTACTGGACAGGTGTTATCTATCAGTGACGTACAGGACAGGTGTTAACTATCAGTGACGTACAGGACAGGGATTATCTATCAGTGATGTACAGGACAGGTATTATCTATCAGTGACGTACAGGACAGTTGTTCTCTATCAGTGACGTACAGGACAGGTGTCATTTATCAGTGATGTACAGTATCAGTGATGTACAGGACAGGTGTTTTCTATCAGTGACGTACAGGACAGGTGTCATTTATCAGTGATGTACAGGATCAGTGACGTACAGGACAGGTGTTATCTATCAGTGACGTACAGGACAGGGATTATCTATAAGTGACGTACAGGACAGGTGTTATCTATCAGTGACGTACAGGACAGGTGTTATCTATCAGTGATGTGCAGGACAGGTGTTATCTATCAGTGACAGACAGGACAGGTGTTATCCATCAGTGATGTACAGGACAGGTGTTATCTATCAGTGACGTGCAGGACAGGTGTTATCTACCAGTGATGTACAGGACAGGTATTATCTATCAGTGATGTACAGGACAGGTGTTATCTATCAGTGATGTACAGGACAGGTGTTATCTGTCAGTGATGTACAGGACAGGTATTATCTATCAATGATGTACAGGACAGGTGTTATCTGTCAGTGACGTGCAGGACAGGTATTATCTATCATTGAAGTACAGGACAGGTGTTATCTTGCAGTGATGTACAGGACAGGTATTATCTATCAGTGACGTAGAGGACATGTGTTATCTATCAGTGACGTACAGGACAGGTGTTATCTATCAGTGACGTACAGGACAGGGATTATCTATCAATGATGTACAGGACTGGTGTTATCTATCAGTGATGTACAGGACTGGTATTATCTATCAGTGATGTACAGGACAGGTGTTATCTATCAGTGATGTACAGGACAGGTGTTATCTATCAGTGATGTACAGGACAGGTGTCATCTATCAGTGACGTACAGGACAGGTGTTATCTATCAGTGACGTACAGGACAGGTGTTATCTATCAGTGACGTACAGGACAGGTGTTCTCTATCAGTGACGTACAGGACAGGGATTATCTATCAGTGATGTACAGGACAGGTGTTATCAGAGACGTACAGTACAGGTGTTATCTATCAGTGACGTACAGGACAGGTGTTATCTATCAGTGATGTACAGGACAGGTATTATCTATCAATGATGTACAGGACAGGTGTTATCTGTCAGTGACGTGCAGGACAGGTATTATCTATCATTGAAGTACAGGACAGGTGTTATCTTGCAGTGATGTACAGGACAGGTATTATCTATCAGTGACGTAGAGGACATGTGTTATCTAGCAGTGATGTACAGGACAGGTATTATCTATCAGTGACGTACAGGACAGGTGTTATCTATCAGTGATGTACAGGACAGGTATTATCTATCAGTGATGTACAGGACAGGTGTTATCTATCAGTGATATACAGGACAGGTGTTATCTATCAGTGACGTACAGGACAGGTATTATCTATCAGTGACGTACAGTACAGGTGTTATCTATCAGTGATGTACAGGACATGTGTTATCCATCAGTGATGTACAGGACAGGTGGTATCTATCATTGAAGTACAGGACAGGTGTTCTCTATCAGTGACGTACAGGACAGGTGTTATCTATCAGTGACGTACAGGACAGGTGTTCTCTATGAGTTACGTACAGGACAGGGATTATCTATCAGTGATGTACAGGACAGGTGTTATCAGAGACGTACAGTACAGGTGTTATCTATCAGTGACGTACAGGACAGGTGTTATCTATCAGTGATGTACAGGACTGGTATTATCTATCAGTGATGTACAGGACAGGTGTTATCTATCAGTGATGTACAGGACAGGTGTTATCTATCAGTGATGTACAGGACAGGTGTCATCTATCAGTGACGTACAGGACAGGTGTTATCTATCAGTGACGTACAGGACAGGTGTTATCTATCAGTGACGTACAGGACAGGTGTTCTCTATCAGTGACGTACAGGACAGGTGTTATCTATCAGTGATGTACAGGACAGGTATTATCTATCAGTGATGTACAGGACAGGTGTTATCAGAGACGTGCAGTACAGGTGTTATCTATCAGTGACGTACAGGACAGGTGTTATCTATCAGTGACGTACAGGACAGGTATTATCTATCAGTGATGTACAGGACTAGTGTTATCTATCAGTGATGTACAGGACTGGTATTATCTATCAGTGATGTACAGGACAGGTGTTATCTATCAGTGATGTACAGGACTGGTATTATCTATCAGTGATGTACAGGACAGGTGTTATCTATCAGTGATGTACAGGACAGGTGTTATCTATCAGTGATGTACAGGACAGGTGTTATCTATCAGTGACGTACAGGACAGGTGTTATCTATCAGTGACGCACAGGACAGGGATTATCTATCAGTGATGTACAGGACAGGTAATATCTATCAGTGATGTACAGGACAGGTGTTATCTATCAGTGATGTACCGGACAGGTGTTACCTATCAGTGATGTACAGGACAGGTGTTATCTATCAGTGATGTACAGGACAGGTATTATCTATCAGTGATGTACAGGACAGGTGTTATCTATCAGTGACGTACAGGACAGGTGTTATCTATCAGTGACGTACAGGACAGGTGTTATCTATCAGTGATGTACAGGACAGGTGTTATCTATCAGTGACGTACAGGACAGGTGTTATCTATCACTGACGTACAGGACAGGTGTTATCTATCAGTGACGTACAGGACAGGTGTTATCTATCAGTGACGTACAGGACAGGTATTATCTATCAGTGACGTAGAGGACAGGTGTTATCTATCAGTGACGTACATGACAGGTGTTATCTATCAGTTATGTACAGGACAGGTGTTATCTATCAGTGACGTACAGGACAGGTGTTATCTATCAGTGACGTACAGGACAGGTGTTATCTATCAGTAACGTACAGGACAGGTATTATCTATCAGTGACGTACAGGACAGGTGTTATCTATCAGTGACGTACAGGACAGGTGTTATCTATCAGTGACGTACAGGACAGGTATTATCTATCAGTGACGTAGAGGACAGGTGTTATCTATCAGTGACGTACATGACAGGTGTTATCTATCAGTGACGTACAGGACAGGTGTTATCTATCAGTGACGTAGAGGACATGTGTTATCTATCAGTGATGTACAGGACAGGTGTTATCTATCAGTGACGTACAGGACAGGTGTTATCTATCAGTGACGCACAGGACAGGGATTATCTATCAGTGATGTACAGGACAGGTAATATCTATCAGTGATGTACAGGACAGGTGTTATCTATCAGTGACGTACAGGACAGGTGTTATCTATCAGTGACGCACAGGACAGGGATTATCTATCAGTGATGTACAGGACATGTGTTATCTATCAGTGACGTACAGGACAGGTGTTATCTATCAGTGATGTACAGGACAGGTGTTATTTATCAGTGATGTACAGGACAGGTGTTATCTATCAGTGACGTACAGGACAGGTGTTATCTATCAGTGACGTACAGGACAGGTGTTATCTATCAGTGATGCACAGGACAGGTATTATCTATCAGTGATGTACAGGACAGGTGTTACCTATCAGTGACGTACAGGACAGGGATAATCTATCAGTGATGTACAGGACATGTGTTATCTATCAGTGACGTACAGGACAGGTGTTATCTATCAGTGATGTACAGGACAGATGTTATCTATCAGTGATATGCAGGACAGGTGTTATCTATCAGTGACGTACAGGACAGGTGTTATCTATCAGTGACGTACTGGACAGGTGTTATCTATCAGTGACGTACAGGACAGGTGTTAACTATCAGTGACGTACAGGACAGGTGTTATCTATCAGTGACGTACAGGACAGGGATTATCTATCAGTGATGTACAGGACAGGTATTATCTATCAGTGACGTACAGGACAGTTGTTCTCTATCAGTGACGTACAGGACAGGTGTCATTTATCAGTGATGTACAGTATCAGTGATGTACAGGACAGGTGTTTTCTATCAGTGACGTACAGGACAGGTGTCATTTATCAGTGATGTACAGGATCAGTGACGTACAGGACAGGTGTTATCTATCAGTGACGTACAGGACAGGGATTATCTATAAGTGACGTACAGGACAGGTGTTATCTATCAGTGACGTACAGGACAGGTGTTATCTATCAGTGATGTGCAGGACAGGTGTTATCTATCAGTGACAGACAGGACAGGTGTTATCCATCAGTGATGTACAGGACAGGTGTTATCTATCAGTGACGTGCAGGACAGGTGTTATCTACCAGTGATGTACAGGACAGGTATTATCTATCAGTGATGTACAGGACAGGTGTTATCTATCAGTGATGTACAGGACAGGTGTTATCTGTCAGTGATGTACAGGACAGGTATTATCTATCAATGATGTACAGGACAGGTGTTATCTGTCAGTGACGTGCAGGACAGGTATTATCTATCATTGAAGTACAGGACAGGTGTTATCTTGCAGTGATGTACAGGACAGGTATTATCTATCAGTGACGTAGAGGACATGTGTTATCTATCAGTGACGTACAGGACAGGTGTTATCTATCAGTGACGTACAGGACAGGTATTATCTATCAGTGATGTACAGGACTGGTGTTATCTATCAGTGATGTACAGGACTGGTATTATCTATCAATGATGTACAGGACAGGTGTTATCTATCAGTGATGTACAGGACAGGTGTTATCTATCAGTGATGTACAGGACAGGTGTCATCTATCAGTGACGTACAGGACAGGTGTTATCTATCAGTGACGTACAGGACAGGTGGAATCTATCAGTGACGTACAGGACAGGTGTTCTCTATCAGTGACGTACAGGACAGGGATTATCTATCAGTGATGTACAGGACAGGTGTTATCAGAGACGTACAGTACAGGTGTTATCTATCAGTGACGTACAGGACAGGTGTTATCTATCAGTGATGTACAGGACAGGTATTATCTATCAATGATGTACAGGACAGGTGTTATCTGTCAGTGACGTGCAGGACAGGTATTATCTATCATTGAAGTACAGGACAGGTGTTATCTTGCAGTGATGTACAGGACAGGTATTATCTATCAGTGACGTAGAGGACATGTGTTATCTAGCAGTGATGTACAGGACAGGTATTATCTATCAGTGACGTACAGGACAGGTGTTATCTATCAGTGATGTACAGGACAGGTATTATCTATCAGTGATGTACAGGACAGGTGTTATCTGTCAGTGATATACAGGACAGGTGTTATCTATCAGTGACGTACAGGACAGGTATTATCTATCAGTGACGTACAGTACAGGTGTTATCTATCAGTGATGTACAGGACATGTGTTATCCATCAGTGATGTACAGGACAGGTGTTATCTGTCAGTGATGTACAGGACAGGTATTATCTATCAATGATGTACAGGACAGGTGTTATCTGTCAGTGACGTGCAGGACAGGTATTATCTATCATTGAAGTACAGGACAGGTGTTATCTTGCAGTGATGTACAGGACAGGTATTATCTATCAGTGACGTAGAGGACATGTGTTATCTATCAGTGACGTACAGGACAGGTGTTATCTATCAGTGACGTACAGGACAGGTATTATCTATCAGTGATGTACAGGACTGGTGTTATCTATCAGTGATGTACAGGACTGGTATTATCTATCAGTGATGTACAGGACAGGTGTTATCTATCAGTGATGTACAGGACAGGTGTTATCTATCAGTGATGTACAGGACAGGTGTCATCTATCAGTGACGTACAGGACAGGTGTTATCTATCAGTGACGTACAGGACAGGTGGAATCTATCAGTGACGTACAGGACAGGTGTTCTCTATCAGTGACGTACAGGACAGGGATTATCTATCAGTGATGTACAGGACAGGTGTTATCAGAGACGTACAGTACAGGTGTTATCTATCAGTGACGTACAGGACAGGTGTTATCTATCAGTGATGTACAGGACAGGTATTATCTATCAATGATGTACAGGACAGGTGTTATCTGTCAGTGACGTGCAGGACAGGTATTATCTATCATTGAAGTACAGGACAGGTGTTATCTTGCAGTGATGTACAGGACAGGTATTATCTATCAGTGACGTAGAGGACATGTGTTATCTAGCAGTGATGTACAGGACAGGTATTATCTATCAGTGACGTACAGGACAGGTGTTATCTATCAGTGATGTACAGGACAGGTATTATCTATCAGTGATGTACAGGACAGGTGTTATCTATCAGTGATATACAGGACAGGTGTTATCTATCAGTGACGTACAGGACAGGTATTATCTATCAGTGACGTACAGTACAGGTGTTATCTATCAGTGATGTACAGGACATGTGTTATCCATCAGTGATGTACAGGACAGGTGGTATCTATCATTGAAGTACAGGACAGGTGTTCTCTATCAGTGACGTACAGGACAGGTGTTATCTATCAGTGATGTACAGGACAGGTATTATCTATCAGTGACGTACAGGACAGGTGTTATCTATCAGTGATGTACAGGACAGGTATTATCTATCAGTGATGTACAGGACAGGTGTTATCTATCAGTGATATACAGGACAGGTGTTATCTATCAGTGACGTACAGGACAGGTATTATCTATCAGTGACGTACAGTACAGGTGTTATCTATCAGTGATGTACAGGACAGATGTTATCTATCAGTGATATGCAGGACAGGTGTTATCTATCAGTGACGTACAGGACAGGTGTTATCTATCAGTGACGTACTGGACAGGTGTTATCTATCAGTGACGTACAGGACAGGTGTTAACTATCAGTGACGTACAGGACAGGTGTTATCTATCAGTGACGTACAGGACAGGGATTATCTATCAGTGATGTACAGGACAGGTATTATCTATCAGTGACGTACAGGACAGTTGTTCTCTATCAGTGACGTACAGGACAGGTGTCATTTATCAGTGATGTACAGTATCAGTGATGTACAGGACCGGTGTTTTCTATCAGTGACGTACAGGACAGGTGTCATTTATCAGTGATGTACAGGATCAGTGACGTACAGGACAGGTGTTATCTATCAGTGACGTACAGGACAGGGATTATCTATAAGTGACGTACAGGACAGGTGTTATCTATCAGTGACGTACAGGACAGGTGTTATCTATCAGTGATGTGCAGGACAGGTGTTATCTATCAGTGACAGACAGGACAGGTGTTATCCATCAGTGATGTACAGGACAGGTGTTATCTATCAGTGACGTGCAGGACAGGTGTTATCTACCAGTGATGTACAGGACAGGTATTATCTATCAGTGATGTACAGGACAGGTGTTATCTATCAGTGATGTACAGGACAGGTGTTATCTGTCAGTGATGTACAGGACAGGTATTATCTATCAATGATGTACAGGACAGGTGTTATCTGTCAGTGACGTGCAGGACAGGTATTATCTATCATTGAAGTACAGGACAGGTGTTATCTTGCAGTGATGTACAGGACAGGTATTATCTATCAGTGACGTAGAGGACATGTGTTATCTATCAGTGACGTACAGGACAGGTGTTATCTATCAGTGACGTACAGGACAGGTATTATCTATCAGTGATGTACAGGACTGGTGTTATCTATCAGTGATGTACAGGACTGGTATTATCTATCAGTGATGTACAGGACAGGTGTTATCTATCAGTGATGTACAGGACAGGTGTTATCTATCAGTGATGTACAGGACAGGTGTCATCTATCAGTGACGTACAGGACAGGTGTTATCTATCAGTGACGTACAGGACAGGTGGAATCTATCAGTGACGTACAGGACATGTGTTCTCTATCAGTGACGTACAGGACAGGGATTATCTATCAGTGATGTACAGGACAGGTGTTATCAGAGACGTACAGTACAGGTGTTATCTATCAGTGACGTACAGGACAGGTGTTATCTATCAGTGATGTACAGGACAGGTATTATCTATCAATGATGTACAGGACAGGTGTTATCTGTCAGTGACGTGCAGGACAGGTATTATCTATCATTGAAGTACAGGACAGGTGTTATCTTGCAGTGATGTACAGGACAGGTATTATCTATCAGTGACGTAGAGGACATGTGTTATCTAGCAGTGATGTACAGGACAGGTATTATCTATCAGTGACGTACAGGACAGGTGTTATCTATCAGTGATGTACAGGACAGGTATTATCTATCAGTGATGTACAGGACAGGTGTTATCTATCAGTGATATACAGGACAGGTGTTATCTATCAGTGACGTACAGGACAGGTATTATCTATCAGTGACGTACAGTACAGGTGTTATCTATCAGTGATGTACAGGACATGTGTTATCCATCAGTGATGTACAGGACAGGTGGTATCTATCATTGAAGTACAGGACAGGTGTTATCTATCAGTGACGTACAGGACAGGTGTTATCTATCAGTGACGTACAGGACAGGTGTTCTCTATGAGTTACGTACAGGACAGGGATTATCTATCAGTGATGTACAGGACAGGTGTTATCAGAGACGTACAGTACAGGTGTTATCTATCAGTGACGTACAGGACAGGTGTTATCTATCAGTGACGTACAGGACAGGTATTATCTATCAGTGATGTACAGGACTGGTATTATCTATCAGTGATGTACAGGACAGGTGTTATCTATCAGTGATGTACAGGACAGGTGTTATCTATCAGTGATGTACAGGACAGGTGTTATCTATCAGTGATGTACAGGACTGGTATTATCTATCAGTGATGTACAGGACAGGTGTTATCTATCAGTGATGTACAGGACAGGTGTTATCTATCAGTGATGTACAGGACAGGTATTATCTATCAGTGACGTACAGGACAGGTGTTATCTATCAGTGACGTACAGGACAGGTGTTATCTATCAGTGACGTACAGGACAGGTGTTCTCTATCAGTGACGTACAGGACAGGTGTTATCTATCAGTGACGTACAGGACAGGTGTTCTCTATCAGTGACGTACAGGACAGGGATTATCTATCAGTGATGTACAGGACAGGTGTTATCAGAGACGTGCAGTACAGGTGTTATCTATCAGTGACGTACAGGACAGGTGTTATCTATCAGTGACGTACAGGACAGGTATTATCTATCAGTGATGTACAGGACTGGTGTTATCTATCAGTGATGTACAGGACTGGTATTATCTATCAGTGATGTACAGGACAGGTGTTATCTATCAGTGATGTACAGGACTGGTATTATCTATCAGTGATGTACAGGACAGGTGTTATCTATCAGTGATGTACAGGACAGGTGTTATCTATCAGTGATGTACAGGACAGGTGTTATCTATCAGTGACGTACAGGACAGGTGTTATCTATCAGTGACGCACAGGACAGGGATTATCTATCAGTGATGTACAGGACAGGTGATATCTATCAGTGATGTACAGGACAGGTGTTATCTATCAGTGATGTACCGGACAGGTGTTATCTATCAGTGACGCACAGGACAGGGATTATCTATCAGTGATGTACAGGACATGTGTTATCTATCAGTGACGTACAGGACAGGTGTTATCTATCAGTGATGTACAGGACAGGTGTTATTTATCAGTGATGTACAGGACAGGTGTTATCTATCAGTGACGTACAGGACAGGTGTTATCTATCAGTGACGCACAGGACAGGGATTATCTATCAGTGATGTACAGGACAGGTAATATCTATCAGTGATGTACAGGACAGGTAATATCTATCAGTGACGTACAGGACAGGTGTTATCTATCAGTGACGTACAGGACAGGTGTTATCTATCAGTGATGTACAGGACAGGTGTTATCTATCAGTGATGTACAGGACAAGTGTTATCTATCAGTGACGTACAGGACATGTGTTATCTATCAGTGACGTACAGGACAGGTGTTATCTATCAGTGATGTACAGGACAGGTGTTATCTATCAGTTATGTACAGGACAGGTGTTATATATCAGTGACGTACAGGACAGGTGTTATCTATCAGTGACGTACAGGACAGGTGTTATCTATCAGTAACGTACAGGACAGGTATTATCTATCAGTGACGTACAGGACAGGTGTTATCTATCAGTGACGTACAGGACAGGTGTTATCTATCAGTGACGTACAGGACAGGTATTATCTATCAGTGACGTAGAGGACAGGTGTTATCTATCAGTGACGTACATGACAGGTGTTATCTATCAGTGACGTACAGGACAGGTGTTATCTATCAGTGACGTAGAGGACATGTGTTATCTATCAGTGATTTACAGGACAGGTGTTATCTATCAGTGACGTACAGGACAGGTGTTATCTATCAGTGACGCACAGGACAGGGATTATCTATCAGTGATGTACAGGACAGGTAATATCTATCAGTGATGTACAGGACAGGTGTTATCTATCAGTGACGTACAGGACAGGTGTTATCTATCAGTGACGCACAGGACAGGGATTATCTATCAGTGATGTACAGGACATGTGTTATCTATCAGTGACGTACAGGACAGGTGTTATCTATCAGTGATGTACAGGACAGGTGTTATTTATCAGTGATGTACAGGACAGGTGTTATCTATCAGTGACGTACAGGACAGGTGTTATCTATCAGTGACGCACAGGACAGGGATTATCTATCAGTGATGTACAGGACAGGTAATATCTATCAGTGATGTACAGGACAGGTAATATCTATCAGTGACGTACAGGACAGGTGTTATCTATCAGTGACGCACAGGACAGGGATTATCTATCAGTGATGTACAGGACATGTGTTATCTATCAGTGACGTACAGGACAGGTGTTATCTATCAGTGATGTACAGGACAGGTGTTATTCATCAGTGATGTACAGGACAGGTGTTATCTATCAGTGACGTACAGGACAGGTGTTATCTATCAGTGACGCACAGGACAGGGATTATCTATCAGTGATGTACAGGACAGGTGTTATCTATCAGTGATGTACAGGACAGGTGTTATCTATCAGTGATGTACAGGACAGGTGTTATTTATCAGTGATGTACAGGACAGGTGTTATCTATCAGTGACGTACAGGACAGGTGTTATCTATCAGTGACGCACAGGACAGGGATTATCTATCAGTGATGTACAGGACAGGTAATATCTATCAGTGATGTACAGGACAGGTAATATCTATCAGTGATGTACAGGACAGGTGTTATCTATCAGTGACGTACAGGACAGGTGTTATCTATCAGTGATGTACAGGACAGGTGTTATCTATCAGTGATGTACAGGACAAGTGTTATCTATCAGTGACGTACAGGACATGTGTTATCTATCAGTGACGTACAGGACAGGTGTTATCTATCAGTGATGTACAGTACAGGTGTTATCTATCAGTGATGTACAGGACAGGTGTTATCTATCAGTGACGTACAGGACAGGTGTTATCTATCAGTGACGCACAGGACAGGTGTTATCTATCAGTGATGTACAGGACAGGTGTTATCTATCAGTGATGTACAGGACAGGTGTTATCTATCAGTGACGTACAGGACAGGTGTTATCTATCAGTGACGTACAGGACATGTGTTATCTATCAGTGACGTACAGGACAGGTGTTATCTATCAGTGATGTACAGGACATGTGTTATCTATCAGTGACGTAAAGGACATGTGTTATCTATCAGTGACGTACAGGACAGGTGTTATCTATCAGTGACGCATAGGACAGGGATTATCTATCAGTGATGTACAGGACATGTGTTATCTATCAGTGATGTACAGGACAGGTGTTATCTATCAGTGACGTACAGGACAGGTGTTATCTATCAGTGATGTACAGGACAGGTATTATCTATCAGTGATGTACAGGACAGGTGTTATCTATCAGTTATGTACAGGACAGGTGTTATCTATCAGTGATGTACAGGACAGGTGTTATCTATCAGTGACGTACAGGACAGGTGTTATCTATCAGTAACGTACAGGACAGGTATTATCTATCAGTGACGTACAGGACAGGTGTTATCTATCAGTGACGTACAGGACAGGTATTATCTATCAGTGATGTACAGGACAGGTGTTATCTATCAGTTATGTACAGGACAGGTGTTATCTATCAGTGACGTACAGGACAGGTGTTATCTATCAGTGACGTACAGGACAGGTGTTATCTATCAGTAACGTACAGGACAGGTATTATCTATCAGTGACGTACAGGACAGGTGTTATCTATCAGTGACGTACAGGACAGGTGTTATCTATCAGTGACGTACAGGACAGGTATTATCTATCAGTGACGTAGAGGACAGGTGTTATCTATCAGTGACGTACATGACAGGTGTTATCTATCAGTGACGTACAGGACAGGTGTTATCTATCAGTGACGTAGAGGACATGTGTTATCTATCAGTGATGTACAGGACAGGTGTTATCTATCAGTGACGTACAGGACAGGTGTTATCTATCAGTGACGCACAGGACAGGGATTATCTATCAGTGATGTACAGGACAGGTAATATCTATCAGTGATGTACAGGACAGGTGTTATCTATCAGTGACGTACAGGACAGGTGTTATCTATCAGTGACGCACAGGACAGGGATTATCTATCAGTGATGTACAGGACATGTGTTATCTATCAGTGACGTACAGGACAGGTGTTATCTATCAGTGATGTACAGGACAGGTGTTATTTATCAGTGATGTACAGGACAGGTGTTATCTATCAGTGACGTACAGGACAGGTGTTATCTATCAGTGACGCACAGGACAGGGATTATCTATCAGTGATGTACAGGACAGGTAATATCTATCAGTGATGTACAGGACAGGTATTATCTATCAGTGACGTACAGGACAGGTGTTATCTATCAGTGACGCACAGGACAGGGATTATCTATCAGTGATGTACAGGACATGTGTTATCTATCAGTGACGTACAGGACAGGTGTTATCTATCAGTGACGCACAGGACAGGGATTATCTATCAGTGATGTACAGGACAGGTAATATCTATCAGTGATGTACAGGACAGGTGTTATCTATCAGTGACGTACAGGACAGGTGTTATCTATCAGTGACGCACAGGACAGGGATTATCTATCAGTGATGTACAGGACATGTGTTATCTATCAGTGACGTACAGGACAGGTGTTATCTATCAGTGATGTACAGGACAGGTGTTATTTATCAGTGATGTACAGGACAGGTGTTATCTATCAGTGACGTACAGGACAGGTGTTATCTATCAGTGACGCACAGGACAGGGATTATCTATCAGTGATGTACAGGACAGGTAATATCTATCAGTGATGTACAGGACAGGTAATATCTATCAGTGACGTACAGGACAGGTGTTATCTATCAGTGACGTACAGGACAGGTGTTATCTATCAGTGATGTACAGGACAGGTGTTATCTATCAGTGATGTACAGGACAAGTGTTATCTATCAGTGACGTACAGGACATGTGTTATCTATCAGTGACGTACAGGACAGGTGTTATCTATCAGTGATGTACAGGACAGGTGTTATCTATCAGTTATGTACAGGACAGGTGTTATATATCAGTGACGTACAGGACAGGTGTTATCTATCAGTGACGTACAGGACAGGTGTTATCTATCAGTGACGTACTGGACAGGTGTTATCTATCAGTGACGTACAGGACAGGTGTTAACTATCAGTGACGTACAGGACAGGTGTTATCTATCAGTGACGTACAGGACAGGGATTATCTATCAGTGATGTACAGGACAGGTATTATCTATCAGTGACGTACAGGACAGTTGTTCTCTATCAGTGACGTACAGGACAGGTGTCATTTATCAGTGATGTACAGTATCAGTGATGTACAGGACCGGTGTTTTCTATCAGTGACGTACAGGACAGGTGTCATTTATCAGTGATGTACAGGATCAGTGACGTACAGGACAGGTGTTATCTATCAGTGACGTACAGGACAGGGATTATCTATAAGTGACGTACAGGACAGGTGTTATCTATCAGTGACGTACAGGACAGGTGTTATCTATCAGTGATGTGCAGGACAGGTGTTATCTATCAGTGACAGACAGGACAGGTGTTATCCATCAGTGATGTACAGGACAGGTGTTATCTATCAGTGACGTGCAGGACAGGTGTTATCTACCAGTGATGTACAGGACAGGTATTATCTATCAGTGATGTACAGGACAGGTGTTATCTATCAGTGATGTACAGGACAGGTGTTATCTGTCAGTGATGTACAGGACAGGTATTATCTATCAATGATGTACAGGACAGGTGTTATCTGTCAGTGACGTGCAGGACAGGTATTATCTATCATTGAAGTACAGGACAGGTGTTATCTTGCAGTGATGTACAGGACAGGTATTATCTATCAGTGACGTAGAGGACATGTGTTATCTATCAGTGACGTACAGGACAGGTGTTATCTATCAGTGACGTACAGGACAGGTATTATCTATCAGTGATGTACAGGACTGGTGTTATCTATCAGTGATGTACAGGACTGGTATTATCTATCAGTGATGTACAGGACAGGTGTTATCTATCAGTGATGTACAGGACAGGTGTTATCTATCAGTGATGTACAGGACAGGTGTCATCTATCAGTGACGTACAGGACAGGTGTTATCTATCAGTGACGTACAGGACAGGTGGAATCTATCAGTGACGTACAGGACATGTGTTCTCTATCAGTGACGTACAGGACAGGGATTATCTATCAGTGATGTACAGGACAGGTGTTATCAGAGACGTACAGTACAGGTGTTATCTATCAGTGACGTACAGGACAGGTGTTATCTATCAGTGATGTACAGGACAGGTATTATCTATCAATGATGTACAGGACAGGTGTTATCTGTCAGTGACGTGCAGGACAGGTATTATCTATCATTGAAGTACAGGACAGGTGTTATCTTGCAGTGATGTACAGGACAGGTATTATCTATCAGTGACGTAGAGGACATGTGTTATCTAGCAGTGATGTACAGGACAGGTATTATCTATCAGTGACGTACAGGACAGGTGTTATCTATCAGTGATGTACAGGACAGGTATTATCTATCAGTGATGTACAGGACAGGTGTTATCTATCAGTGATATACAGGACAGGTGTTATCTATCAGTGACGTACAGGACAGGTATTATCTATCAGTGACGTACAGTACAGGTGTTATCTATCAGTGATGTACAGGACATGTGTTATCCATCAGTGATGTACAGGACAGGTGGTATCTATCATTGAAGTACAGGACAGGTGTTATCTATCAGTGACGTACAGGACAGGTGTTATCTATCAGTGACGTACAGGACAGGTGTTCTCTATGAGTTACGTACAGGACAGGGATTATCTATCAGTGATGTACAGGACAGGTGTTATCAGAGACGTACAGTACAGGTGTTATCTATCAGTGACGTACAGGACAGGTGTTATCTATCAGTGACGTACAGGACAGGTATTATCTATCAGTGATGTACAGGACTGGTATTATCTATCAGTGATGTACAGGACAGGTGTTATCTATCAGTGATGTACAGGACAGGTGTTATCTATCAGTGATGTACAGGACAGGTGTTATCTATCAGTGATGTACAGGACTGGTATTATCTATCAGTGATGTACAGGACAGGTGTTATCTATCAGTGATGTACAGGACAGGTGTTATCTATCAGTGATGTACAGGACAGGTATTATCTATCAGTGACGTACAGGACAGGTGTTATCTATCAGTGACGTACAGGACAGGTGTTATCTATCAGTGACGTACAGGACAGGTGTTCTCTATCAGTGACGTACAGGACAGGTGTTATCTATCAGTGACGTACAGGACAGGTGTTCTCTATCAGTGACGTACAGGACAGGGATTATCTATCAGTGATGTACAGGACAGGTGTTATCAGAGACGTGCAGTACAGGTGTTATCTATCAGTGACGTACAGGACAGGTGTTATCTATCAGTGACGTACAGGACAGGTATTATCTATCAGTGATGTACAGGACTGGTGTTATCTATCAGTGATGTACAGGACTGGTATTATCTATCAGTGATGTACAGGACAGGTGTTATCTATCAGTGATGTACAGGACTGGTATTATCTATCAGTGATGTACAGGACAGGTGTTATCTATCAGTGATGTACAGGACAGGTGTTATCTATCAGTGATGTACAGGACAGGTGTTATCTATCAGTGACGTACAGGACAGGTGTTATCTATCAGTGACGCACAGGACAGGGATTATCTATCAGTGATGTACAGGACAGGTGATATCTATCAGTGATGTACAGGACAGGTGTTATCTATCAGTGATGTACCGGACAGGTGTTATCTATCAGTGACGCACAGGACAGGGATTATCTATCAGTGATGTACAGGACATGTGTTATCTATCAGTGACGTACAGGACAGGTGTTATCTATCAGTGATGTACAGGACAGGTGTTATTTATCAGTGATGTACAGGACAGGTGTTATCTATCAGTGACGTACAGGACAGGTGTTATCTATCAGTGACGCACAGGACAGGGATTATCTATCAGTGATGTACAGGACAGGTAATATCTATCAGTGATGTACAGGACAGGTAATATCTATCAGTGACGTACAGGACAGGTGTTATCTATCAGTGACGTACAGGACAGGTGTTATCTATCAGTGATGTACAGGACAGGTGTTATCTATCAGTGATGTACAGGACAAGTGTTATCTATCAGTGACGTACAGGACATGTGTTATCTATCAGTGACGTACAGGACAGGTGTTATCTATCAGTGATGTACAGGACAGGTGTTATCTATCAGTTATGTACAGGACAGGTGTTATATATCAGTGACGTACAGGACAGGTGTTATCTATCAGTGACGTACAGGACAGGTGTTATCTATCAGTAACGTACAGGACAGGTATTATCTATCAGTGACGTACAGGACAGGTGTTATCTATCAGTGACGTACAGGACAGGTGTTATCTATCAGTGACGTACAGGACAGGTATTATCTATCAGTGACGTAGAGGACAGGTGTTATCTATCAGTGACGTACATGACAGGTGTTATCTATCAGTGACGTACAGGACAGGTGTTATCTATCAGTGACGTAGAGGACATGTGTTATCTATCAGTGATTTACAGGACAGGTGTTATCTATCAGTGACGTACAGGACAGGTGTTATCTATCAGTGACGCACAGGACAGGGATTATCTATCAGTGATGTACAGGACAGGTAATATCTATCAGTGATGTACAGGACAGGTGTTATCTATCAGTGACGTACAGGACAGGTGTTATCTATCAGTGACGCACAGGACAGGGATTATCTATCAGTGATGTACAGGACATGTGTTATCTATCAGTGACGTACAGGACAGGTGTTATCTATCAGTGATGTACAGGACAGGTGTTATTTATCAGTGATGTACAGGACAGGTGTTATCTATCAGTGACGTACAGGACAGGTGTTATCTATCAGTGACGCACAGGACAGGGATTATCTATCAGTGATGTACAGGACAGGTAATATCTATCAGTGATGTACAGGACAGGTAATATCTATCAGTGACGTACAGGACAGGTGTTATCTATCAGTGACGCACAGGACAGGGATTATCTATCAGTGATGTACAGGACATGTGTTATCTATCAGTGACGTACAGGACAGGTGTTATCTATCAGTGATGTACAGGACAGGTGTTATTCATCAGTGATGTACAGGACAGGTGTTATCTATCAGTGACGTACAGGACAGGTGTTATCTATCAGTGACGCACAGGACAGGGATTATCTATCAGTGATGTACAGGACAGGTGTTATCTATCAGTGATGTACAGGACAGGTGTTATCTATCAGTGATGTACAGGACAGGTGTTATTTATCAGTGATGTACAGGACAGGTGTTATCTATCAGTGACGTACAGGACAGGTGTTATCTATCAGTGACGCACAGGACAGGGATTATCTATCAGTGATGTACAGGACAGGTAATATCTATCAGTGATGTACAGGACAGGTAATATCTATCAGTGATGTACAGGACAGGTGTTATCTATCAGTGACGTACAGGACAGGTGTTATCTATCAGTGATGTACAGGACAGGTGTTATCTATCAGTGATGTACAGGACAAGTGTTATCTATCAGTGACGTACAGGACATGTGTTATCTATCAGTGACGTACAGGACAGGTGTTATCTATCAGTGATGTACAGTACAGGTGTTATCTATCAGTGATGTACAGGACAGGTGTTATCTATCAGTGACGTACAGGACAGGTGTTATCTATCAGTGACGCACAGGACAGGTGTTATCTATCAGTGATGTACAGGACAGGTGTTATCTATCAGTGATGTACAGGACAGGTGTTATCTATCAGTGACGTACAGGACAGGTGTTATCTATCAGTGACGTACAGGACATGTGTTATCTATCAGTGACGTACAGGACAGGTGTTATCTATCAGTGATGTACAGGACATGTGTTATCTATCAGTGACGTAAAGGACATGTGTTATCTATCAGTGACGTACAGGACAGGTGTTATCTATCAGTGACGCATAGGACAGGGATTATCTATCAGTGATGTACAGGACATGTGTTATCTATCAGTGATGTACAGGACAGGTGTTATCTATCAGTGACGTACAGGACAGGTGTTATCTATCAGTGATGTACAGGACAGGTATTATCTATCAGTGATGTACAGGACAGGTGTTATCTATCAGTTATGTACAGGACAGGTGTTATCTATCAGTGATGTACAGGACAGGTGTTATCTATCAGTGACGTACAGGACAGGTGTTATTTATCAGTAACGTACAGGACAGGTATTATCTATCAGTGACGTACAGGACAGGTGTTATCTATCAGTGACGTACAGGACAGGTATTATCTATCAGTGATGTACAGGACAGGTGTTATCTATCAGTTATGTACAGGACAGGTGTTATCTATCAGTGACGTACAGGACAGGTGTTATCTATCAGTGACGTACAGGACAGGTGTTATCTATCAGTAACGTACAGGACAGGTATTATCTATCAGTGACGTACAGGACAGGTGTTATCTATCAGTGACGTACAGGACAGGTGTTATCTATCAGTGACGTACAGGACAGGTATTATCTATCAGTGACGTAGAGGACAGGTGTTATCTATCAGTGACGTACATGACAGGTGTTATCTATCAGTGACGTACAGGACAGGTGTTATCTATCAGTGACGTAGAGGACATGTGTTATCTATCAGTGATGTACAGGACAGGTGTTATCTATCAGTGACGTACAGGACAGGTGTTATCTATCAGTGACGCACAGGACAGGGATTATCTATCAGTGATGTACAGGACAGGTAATATCTATCAGTGATGTACAGGACAGGTGTTATCTATCAGTGACGTACAGGACAGGTGTTATCTATCAGTGACGCACAGGACAGGGATTATCTATCAGTGATGTACAGGACATGTGTTATCTATCAGTGACGTACAGGACAGGTGTTATCTATCAGTGATGTACAGGACAGGTGTTATTTATCAGTGATGTACAGGACAGGTGTTATCTATCAGTGACGTACAGGACAGGTGTTATCTATCAGTGACGCACAGGACAGGGATTATCTATCAGTGATGTACAGGACAGGTAATATCTATCAGTGATGTACAGGACAGGTATTATCTATCAGTGACGTACAGGACAGGTGTTATCTATCAGTGACGCACAGGACAGGGATTATCTATCAGTGATGTACAGGACATGTGTTATCTATCAGTGACGTACAGGACAGGTGTTATCTATCAGTGACGCACAGGACAGGGATTATCTATCAGTGATGTACAGGACAGGTAATATCTATCAGTGATGTACAGGACAGGTGTTATCTATCAGTGACGTACAGGACAGGTGTTATCTATCAGTGACGCACAGGACAGGGATTATCTATCAGTGATGTACAGGACATGTGTTATCTATCAGTGACGTACAGGACAGGTGTTATCTATCAGTGATGTACAGGACAGGTGTTATTTATCAGTGATGTACAGGACAGGTGTTATCTATCAGTGACGTACAGGACAGGTGTTATCTATCAGTGACGCACAGGACAGGGATTATCTATCAGTGATGTACAGGACAGGTAATATCTATCAGTGATGTACAGGACAGGTAATATCTATCAGTGACGTACAGGACAGGTGTTATCTATCAGTGACGTACAGGACAGGTGTTATCTATCAGTGATGTACAGGACAGGTGTTATCTATCAGTGATGTACAGGACAAGTGTTATCTATCAGTGACGTACAGGACATGTGTTATCTATCAGTGACGTACAGGACAGGTGTTATCTATCAGTGATGTACAGGACAGGTGTTATCTATCAGTTATGTACAGGACAGGTGTTATATATCAGTGACGTACAGGACAGGTGTTATCTATCAGTGACGTACAGGACAGGTGTTATCTATCAGTAACGTACAGGACAGGTATTATCTATCAGTGACGTACAGGACAGGTGTTATCTATCAGTGACGTACAGGACAGGTGTTATCTATCAGTGACGTACAGGACAGGTATTATCTATCAGTGACGTAGAGGACAGGTGTTATCTATCAGTGACGTACATGACAGGTGTTATCTATCAGTGACGTACAGGACAGGTGTTATCTATCAGTGACGTAGAGGACATGTGTTATCTATCAGTGATTTACAGGACAGGTGTTATCTATCAGTGACGTACAGGACAGGTGTTATCTATCAGTGACGCACAGGACAGGGATTATCTATCAGTGATGTACAGGACATGTGTTATCTATCAGTGACGTACAGGACAGGTGTTATCTATCAGTGATGTACAGGACAGGTGTTATTTATCAGTGATGTACAGGACAGGTGTTATCTATCAGTGACGTACAGGGCAGGTGTTATCTATCAGTGACGCACAGGACAGGGATTATCTATCAGTGATGTACAGGACAGGTAATATCTATCAGTGATGTACAGGACAGGTAATATCTATCAGTGACGTACAGGACAGGTGTTATCTATCAGTGACGCACAGGACAGGGATTATCTATCAGTGATGTACAGGACATGTGTTATCTATCAGTGACGTACAGGACAGGTGTTATCTATCAGTGATGTACAGGACAGGTGTTATTCATCAGTGATGTACAGGACAGGTGTTATCTATCAGTGACGTACAGGACAGGTGTTATCTATCAGTGACGCACAGGACAGGGATTATCTATCAGTGATGTACAGGACAGGTGTTATCTATCAGTGACGTACAGGACAGGTGTTATCTATCAGTGATGTACAGGACAGGTGTTATTTATCAGTGATGTACAGGACAGGTGTTATCTATCAGTGACGTACAGGACAGGTGTTATCTATCAGTGACGCACAGGACAGGGATTATCTATCAGTGATGTACAGGACAGGTAATATCTATCAGTGATGTACAGGACAGGTAATATCTATCAGTGATGTACAGGACAGGTGTTATCTATCAGTGACGTACAGGACAGGTGTTATCTATCAGTGATGTACAGGACAGGTGTTATCTATCAGTGATGTACAGGACAAGTGTTATCTATCAGTGACGTACAGGACATGTGTTATCTATCAGTGACGTACAGGACAGGTGTTATCTATCAGTGATGTACAGTACAGGTGTTATCTATCAGTGATGTACAGGACAGGTGTTATCTATCAGTGACGTACAGGACAGGTGTTATCTATCAGTGACGCACAGGACAGGTGTTATCTATCAGTGATGTACAGGACAGGTGTTATCTATCAGTGATGTACAGGACAGGTGTTATCTATCAGTGACGTACAGGACAGGTGTTATCTATCAGTGACGTACAGGACATGTGTTATCTATCAGTGACGTACAGGACAGGTGTTATCTATCAGTGATGTACAGGACATGTGTTATCTATCAGTGACGTAAAGGACATGTGTTATCTATCAGTGACGTACAGGACAGGTGTTATCTATCAGTGACGCATAGGACAGGGATTATCTATCAGTGATGTACAGGACATGTGTTATCTATCAGTGATGTACAGGACAGGTGTTATCTATCAGTGACGTACAGGACAGGTGTTATCTATCAGTGATGTACAGGACAGGTATTATCTATCAGTGATGTACAGGACAGGTGTTATCTATCAGTTATGTACAGGACAGGTGTTATCTATCAGTGACGTACAGGACAGGTGTTATCTATCAGTGACGTACAGGACAGGTGTTATCTATCAGTAACGTACAGGACAGGTATTATCTATCAGTGACGTACAGGACAGGTGTTATCTATCAGTGACGTACAGGACAGGTGTTATCTATCAGTGACGTACAGGACAGGTATTATCTATCAGTGACGTACAGGACAGGTGTTATCTATCAGTGACGTAGAGGACAGGTGTTATCTATCAGTAACGTATATGACAGGTGTTATCTATCAGTGACGTACAGGACAGGTGTTATCTATCAGTGACGTAGAGGACATGTGTTATCTATCAGTGATGTACAGGACAGGTGTTATCTATCAGTGACGTACAGGACACGTGTTATCCATCAGTGATGTACAGGACAGGTGTTATCTATCAGTGATGTACAGGACAGGTGTTATCTATCAGTGATGTACAGGACAGGTGTTATCCATCAGTGATGTACAGGACAGGTGTTATCTATCAGTGATGTACAGGACAGGTGTTATCTATCAGTGACGTACAGGACAGGTGTTATCTATCAGTGATGTACAGGACAGGTGTTATCTATCAGTGACGTATAGGACAGGTATTGTCTATCAGTGATGTACAGGACAGGTGTTATCTATCAGTGACGCACAGGACAGGGATTATCTATCAGTGATGTACAGGACATGTGTTATCTATCAGTGATGTACAGGACAGGTGTTATCTATCAGTGACGTACAGGACAGGTATTATCTATCAGTGACGTACAGGACAGGTGTTATCTATCAGTAACGTACAGGACAGGTGTTATCTATCAGTGATGTACAGGACAGGTATTATCTATCAGTGACGTACAGGACAGGTATTATCTATCAGTGACGTAGAGGACAGGTGTTATCTATCAGTGACGTACATGACAGGTGTTATCTATCAGTGACGTACAGGACAGGTGTTATCTATCAGTGACGTAGAGGACATGTGTTATCTATCAGTGATGTACAGGACAGGTGTTATCTATCAGTGACGTACAGGACAGGTGTTATCTATCAGTGATGTACAGGACAGGTGTTATCTATCAGTGATGTACAGGACAAGTGTTATCTATCAGTGACGTACAGGACATGTGTTATCTATCAGTGACGTACAGGACAGGTGTTATCTATCAGTGATGTACAGGACAGGTGTTATCTATCAGTTATGTACAGGACAGGTGTTATATATCAGTGACGTACAGGACAGGTGTTATCTATCAGTGACGTACAGGACAGGTGTTATCTATCAGTAACGTACAGGACAGGTATTATCTATCAGTGACGTACAGGACAGGTGTTATCTATCAGTGACGTACAGGACAGGTGTTATCTATCAGTGACGTACAGGACAGGTATTATCTATCAGTGACGTAGAGGACAGGTGTTATCTATCAGTGACGTACATGACAGGTGTTATCTATCAGTGACGTACAGGACAGGTGTTATCTATCAGTGACGTAGAGGACATGTGTTATCTATCAGTGATTTACAGGACAGGTGTTATCTATCAGTGACGTACAGGACAGGTGTTATCTATCAGTGACGCACAGGACAGGGATTATCTATCAGTGATGTACAGGACAGGTAATATCTATCAGTGATGTACAGGACAGGTGTTATCTATCAGTGACGTACAGGACAGGTGTTATCTATCAGTGACGCACAGGACAGGGATTATCTATCAGTGATGTACAGGACATGTGTTATCTATCAGTGACGTACAGGACAGGTGTTATCTATCAGTGATGTACAGGACAGGTGTTATTTATCAGTGATGTACAGGACAGGTGTTATCTATCAGTGACGTACAGGACAGGTGTTATCTATCAGTGACGCACAGGACAGGGATTATCTATCAGTGATGTACAGGACAGGTAATATCTATCAGTGATGTACAGGACAGGTAATATCTATCAGTGACGTACAGGACAGGTGTTATCTATCAGTGACGCACAGGACAGGGATTATCTATCAGTGATGTACAGGACATGTGTTATCTATCAGTGACGTACAGGACAGGTGTTATCTATCAGTGATGTACAGGACAGGTGTTATTCATCAGTGATGTACAGGACAGGTGTTATCTATCAGTGACGTACAGGACAGGTGTTATCTATCAGTGACGCACAGGACAGGGATTATCTATCAGTGATGTACAGGACAGGTGTTATCTATCAGTGATGTACAGGACAGGTGTTATCTATCAGTGATGTACAGGACAGGTGTTATTTATCAGTGATGTACAGGACAGGTGTTATCTATCAGTGACGTACAGGACAGGTGTTATCTATCAGTGACGCACAGGACAGGGATTATCTATCAGTGATGTACAGGACAGGTAATATCTATCAGTGATGTACAGGACAGGTAATATCTATCAGTGATGTACAGGACAGGTGTTATCTATCAGTGACGTACAGGACAGGTGTTATCTATCAGTGATGTACAGGACAGGTGTTATCTATCAGTGATGTACAGGACAAGTGTTATCTATCAGTGACGTACAGGACATGTGTTATCTATCAGTGACGTACAGGACAGGTGTTATCTATCAGTGATGTACAGTACAGGTGTTATCTATCAGTGATGTACAGGACAGGTGTTATCTATCAGTGACGTACAGGACAGGTGTTATCTATCAGTGACGCACAGGACAGGTGTTATCTATCAGTGATGTACAGGACAGGTGTTATCTATCAGTGATGTACAGGACAGGTGTTATCTATCAGTGACGTACAGGACAGGTGTTATCTATCAGTGACGTACAGGACATGTGTTATCTATCAGTGACGTACAGGACAGGTGTTATCTATCAGTGATGTACAGGACATGTGTTATCTATCAGTGACGTAAAGGACATGTGTTATCTATCAGTGACGTACAGGACAGGTGTTATCTATCAGTGACGCATAGGACAGGGATTATCTATCAGTGATGTACAGGACATGTGTTATCTATCAGTGATGTACAGGACAGGTGTTATCTATCAGTGACGTACAGGACAGGTGTTATCTATCAGTGATGTACAGGACAGGTGTTATCTATCAGTGACGTACAGGACAGGTATTATCTATCAGTGACGTAGAGGACAGGTGTTATCTATCAGTGACGTACATGACAGGTGTTATCTATCAGTGACGTACAGGACAGGTGTTATCTATCAGTGACGTAGAGGACATGTGTTATCTATCAGTGATGTACAGGACAGGTGTTATCTATCAGTGACGTACAGGACAGGTGTTATCTATCAGTGACGCACAGGACAGGGATTATCTATCAGTGATGTACAGGACAGGTAATATCTATCAGTGATGTACAGGACAGGTGTTATCTATCAGTGACGTACAGGACAGGTGTTATCTATCAGTGACGCACAGGACAGGGATTATCTATCAGTGATGTACAGGACATGTGTTATCTATCAGTGACGTACAGGACAGGTGTTATCTATCAGTGATGTACAGGACAGGTGTTATTTATCAGTGATGTACAGGACAGGTGTTATCTATCAGTGACGTACAGGACAGGTGTTATCTATCAGTGACGCACAGGACAGGGATTATCTATCAGTGATGTACAGGACAGGTAATATCTATCAGTGATGTACAGGACAGGTGTTATCTATCAGTTATGTACAGGACAGGTGTTATCTATCAGTGATGTACAGGACAGGTGTTATCTATCAGTGACGTACAGGACAGGTGTTATCTATCAGTAACGTACAGGACAGGTATTATCTATCAGTGACGTACAGGACAGGTGTTATCTATCAGTGACGTACAGGACAGGTATTATCTATCAGTGATGTACAGGACAGGTGTTATCTATCAGTTATGTACAGGACAGGTGTTATCTATCAGTGACGTACAGGACAGGTGTTATCTATCAGTGACGTACAGGACAGGTGTTATCTATCAGTAACGTACAGGACAGGTATTATCTATCAGTGACGTACAGGGCAGGTGTTATCTATCAGTGACGTACAGGACAGGTGTTATCTATCAGTGACGTACAGGACAGGTATTATCTATCAGTGACGTAGAGGACAGGTGTTATCTATCAGTGACGTACATGACAGGTGTTATCTATCAGTGACGTACAGAACAGGTGTTATCTATCAGTGACGTAGAGGACATGTGTTATCTATCAGTGATGTACAGGACAGGTGTTATCTATCAGTGACGTACAGGACAGGTGTTATCTATCAGTGACGCACAGGACAGGGATTATCTATCAGTGATGTACAGGACAGGTAATATCTATCAGTGATGTACAGGACAGGTGTTATCTATCAGTGACGTACAGGACAGGTGTTATCTATCAGTGACGCACAGGACAGGGATTATCTATCAGTGATGTACAGGACATGTGTTATCTATCAGTGACGTACAGGACAGGTGTTATCTATCAGTGATGTACAGGACAGGTGTTATTTATCAGTGATGTACAGGACAGGTGTTATCTATCAGTGACGTACAGGACAGGTGTTATCTATCAGTGACGCACAGGACAGGGATTATCTATCAGTGATGTACAGGACAGGTAATATCTATCAGTGATGTACAGGACAGGTATTATCTATCAGTGACGTACAGGACAGGTGTTATCTATCAGTGACGCACAGGACAGGGATTATCTATCAGTGATGTACAGGACATGTGTTATCTATCAGTGACGTACAGGACAGGTGTTATCTATCAGTGACGCACAGGACAGGGATTATCTATCAGTGATGTACAGGACAGGTAATATCTATCAGTGATGTACAGGACAGGTGTTATCTATCAGTGACGTACAGGACAGGTGTTATCTATCAGTGACGCACAGGACAGGGATTATCTATCAGTGATGTACAGGACATGTGTTATCTATCAGTGACGTACAGGACAGGTGTTATCTATCAGTGATGTACAGGACAGGTGTTATTTATCAGTGATGTACAGGACAGGTGTTATCTATCAGTGACGTACAGGACAGGTGTTATCTATCAGTGACGCACAGGACAGGGATTATCTATCAGTGATGTACAGGACAGGTAATATCTATCAGTGATGTACAGGACAGGTAATATCTATCAGTGACGTACAGGACAGGTGTTATCTATCAGTGACGTACAGGACAGGTGTTATCTATCAGTGATGTACAGGACAGGTGTTATCTATCAGTGATGTACAGGACAAGTGTTATCTATCAGTGACGTACAGGACATGTGTTATCTATCAGTGACGTACAGGACAGGTGTTATCTATCAGTGATGTACAGGACAGGTGTTATCTATCAGTTATGTACAGGACAGGTGTTATATATCAGTGACGTACAGGACAGGTGTTATCTATCAGTGACGTACAGGACAGGTGTTATCTATCAGTAACGTACAGGACAGGTATTATCTATCAGTGACGTACAGGACAGGTGTTATCTATCAGTGACGTACAGGACAGGTGTTATCTATCAGTGACGTACAGGACAGGTATTATCTATCAGTGACGTAGAGGACAGGTGTTATCTATCAGTGACGTACATGACAGGTGTTATCTATCAGTGACGTACAGGACAGGTGTTATCTATCAGTGACGTAGAGGACATGTGTTATCTATCAGTGATTTACAGGACAGGTGTTATCTATCAGTGACGTACAGGACAGGTGTTATCTATCAGTGACGCACAGGACAGGGATTATCTATCAGTGATGTACAGGACATGTGTTATCTATCAGTGACGTACAGGACAGGTGTTATCTATCAGTGATGTACAGGACAGGTGTTATTTATCAGTGATGTACAGGACAGGTGTTATCTATCAGTGACGTACAGGACAGGTGTTATCTATCAGTGACGCACAGGACAGGGATTATCTATCAGTGATGTACAGGACAGGTAATATCTATCAGTGATGTACAGGACAGGTAATATCTATCAGTGACGTACAGGACAGGTGTTATCTATCAGTGACGCACAGGACAGGGATTATCTATCAGTGATGTACAGGACATGTGTTATCTATCAGTGACGTACAGGACAGGTGTTATCTATCAGTGATGTACAGGACAGGTGTTATTCATCAGTGATGTACAGGACAGGTGTTATCTATCAGTGACGTACAGGACAGGTGTTATCTATCAGTGACGCACAGGACAGGGATTATCTATCAGTGATGTACAGGACAGGTGTTATCTATCAGTGACGTACAGGACAGGTGTTATCTATCAGTGATGTACAGGACAGGTGTTATTTATCAGTGATGTACAGGACAGGTGTTATCTATCAGTGACGTACAGGACAGGTGTTATCTATCAGTGACGCACAGGACAGGGATTATCTATCAGTGATGTACAGGACAGGTAATATCTATCAGTGATGTACAGGACAGGTAATATCTATCAGTGATGTACAGGACAGGTGTTATCTATCAGTGACGTACAGGACAGGTGTTATCTATCAGTGATGTACAGGACAGGTGTTATCTATCAGTGATGTACAGGACAAGTGTTATCTATCAGTGACGTACAGGACATGTGTTATCTATCAGTGACGTACAGGACAGGTGTTATCTATCAGTGATGTACAGTACAGGTGTTATCTATCAGTGATGTACAGGACAGGTGTTATCTATCAGTGACGTACAGGACAGGTGTTATCTATCAGTGACGCACAGGACAGGTGTTATCTATCAGTGATGTACAGGACAGGTGTTATCTATCAGTGATGTACAGGACAGGTGTTATCTATCAGTGACGTACAGGACAGGTGTTATCTATCAGTGACGTACAGGACATGTGTTATCTATCAGTGACGTACAGGACAGGTGTTATCTATCAGTGATGTACAGGACATGTGTTATCTATCAGTGACGTAAAGGACATGTGTTATCTATCAGTGACGTACAGGACAGGTGTTATCTATCAGTGACGCATAGGACAGGGATTATCTATCAGTGATGTACAGGACATGTGTTATCTATCAGTGATGTACAGGACAGGTGTTATCTATCAGTGACGTACAGGACAGGTGTTATCTATCAGTGATGTACAGGACAGGTATTATCTATCAGTGATGTACAGGACAGGTGTTATCTATCAGTTATGTACAGGACAGGTGTTATCTATCAGTGACGTACAGGACAGGTGTTATCTATCAGTGACGTACAGGACAGGTGTTATCTATCAGTAACGTACAGGACAGGTATTATCTATCAGTGACGTACAGGACAGGTGTTATCTATCAGTGACGTACAGGACAGGTGTTATCTATCAGTGACGTACAGGACAGGTATTATCTATCAGTGACGTACAGGACAGGTGTTATCTATCAGTGACGTAGAGGACAGGTGTTATCTATCAGTAACGTATATGACAGGTGTTATCTATCAGTGACGTACAGGACAGGTGTTATCTATCAGTGACGTAGAGGACATGTGTTATCTATCAGTGATGTACAGGACAGGTGTTATCTATCAGTGACGTACAGGACACGTGTTATCCATCAGTGATGTACAGGACAGGTGTTATCTATCAGTGATGTACAGGACAGGTGTTATCTATCAGTGATGTACAGGACAGGTGTTATCCATCAGTGATGTACAGGACAGGTGTTATCTATCAGTGATGTACAGGACAGGTGTTATCTATCAGTGACGTACAGGACAGGTGTTATCTATCAGTGATGTACAGGACAGGTGTTATCTATCAGTGACGTATAGGACAGGTATTGTCTATCAGTGATGTACAGGACAGGTGTTATCTATCAGTGACGCACAGGACAGGGATTATCTATCAGTGATGTACAGGACATGTGTTATCTATCAGTGATGTACAGGACAGGTGTTATCTATCAGTGACGTACAGGACAGGTATTATCTATCAGTGACGTACAGGACAGGTGTTATCTATCAGTAACGTACAGGACAGGTGTTATCTATCAGTGATGTACAGGACAGGTATTATCTATCAGTGACGTACAGGACAGGTATTATCTATCAGTGACGTAGAGGACAGGTGTTATCTATCAGTGACGTACATGACAGGTGTTATCTATCAGTGACGTACAGGACAGGTGTTATCTATCAGTGACGTAGAGGACATGTGTTATCTATCAGTGATGTACAGGACAGGTGTTATCTATCAGTGACGTACAGGACACGTGTTATCCATCAGTGATGTACAGGACAGGTGTTATCTATCAGTGATGTACAGGACAGGTGTTATCCATCAGTGATGTACAGGACAGGTGTTATCTATCAGTGACGTACAGGACAGGTGTTATCTATCAGTGATGTACAGGACAGGTATTATCTATCAGTGATGTACAGGACAGGTGTTATCTATCAGTTATGTACAGGACAGGTGTTATCTATCAGTGCCGTACAGGACAGGTGTTATCTATCAGTGACGTACAGGACAGGTGTTATCTTTCAGTAACGTACAGGACAGGTATTATCTATCAGTGACGTACAGGACAGGTGTTATCTATCAGTGACGTACAGGACAGGTGTTATCTATCAGTGACGTACAGGACAGGTATTATCTATCAGTGACGTACAGGACAGGTATTATCTATCAGTGACGTAGAGGACAGGTGTTATCTATCAGTAACGTATATGACAGGTGTTATCTATCAGTGACGTACAGGACAGGTGTTATCTATCAGTGACGTAGAGGACATGTGTTATCTATCAGTGATGTACAGGACAGGTGTTATCTATCAGTGATGTACAGGACAGGTGTTATCTATCAGTGATGTACAGGACAGGTGTTATCCATCAGTGATGTACAGGACAGGTGTTATCTATCAGTGACATACAGGACAGGTGTTATCTATCAGTGATGTACAGGACAGGTGTTATCTATCAGTGACGTATAGGACAGGTATTGTCTATCAGTGATGTACAGGACAGGTGTTATCTATCAGTGACGCACAGGACAGGGATTATCTATCAGTGATGTACAGGACATGTGTTATCTATCAGTGATGTACAGGACAGGTGTTATCTATCAGTGACGTACAGGACAGGTGTTATCTATCAGTGATGTACAGGACAGGTATTATCTATCAGTGATGTACAGGACAGGTGTTATCTATCAGTGATGTACAGGACAGGTGTTATCTATCAGTGACGTACAGGACAGGTGTTATCTATCAGTGACGTACAGGACAGGTGTTATCTATCAGTGACGTACAGGACAGGTGTTATCTATCAGTGACGTACAGGACAGGTATTATCTATCAGTGACGTACAGGACAGGTGTTATCTATCAGTAACGTACAGGACAGGTGTTATCTATCAGTGATGTACAGGACAGGTATTATCTATCAGTGACGTACAGGACAGGTATTATCTATCAGTGACGTATAGGACAGGTATTGTCTATCAGTGATGTACAGGACAGGTGTTATCTATCAGTGACGCACAGGACAGGGATTATCTATCAGTGATGTACAGGACATGTGTTATCTATCAGTGATGTACAGGACAGGTGTTATCTATCAGTGACGTACAGGACAGGTGTTATCTATCAGTGATGTACAGGACAGGTATTATCTATCAGTGATGTACAGGACAGGTGTTATCTATCAGTTATGTACAGGACAGGTGTTATCTATCAGTGACGTAGAGGACAGGTGTTATCTATCAGTGACGTACATGACAGGTGTTATCTATCAGTGACGTACAGGACAGGTGTTATCTATCAGTGACGTAGAGGACATGTGTTATCTATCAGTGATGTACAGGACAGGTGTTATCTATCAGTGACGTACAGGACACGTGTTATCCATCAGTGATGTACAGGACAGGTGTTATCTATCAGTGATGTACAGGATAGGTGTTATCCATCAGTGATGTACAGGACAGGTGTTATCTATCAGTGATGTACAGGACAGGTGTTATCTATCAGTGACGTACAGGACAGGTGTTATCTCTCAGTGATGTACAGGACAGGTGTTATCTATCAGTGACGTATAGGACAGGTATTGTCTATCAGGGATGTACAGGACAGGTGTTATCTATCAGTGACGTACAGGACAGGTGTTATCTATCAGTGAAGTACAGGACAGGTGTTATCTATCAGTGATGTACAGGACAGGTGTTATCTATCAGTGACGTACAGGACAGGTGTTATCTATCAGTGACGTATAGGACAGGTGTTATCTATCAGTGACGTGCATGATAGGTGTTATCTATCATTGAAGTACAGGACAGGTGTTATCTATCAGTGACGTAGAGGACATGTGTTATCTATCAGTGATGTACAGGACAGGTGTTATCTATCAGTGACGTACAGGACACGTGTTATCCATCAGTGATGTACAGGACAGGTGTTATCTATCAGTGATGTACAGGATAGGTGTTATCCATCAGTGATGTACAGGACAGGTGTTATCTATCAGTGATGTACAGGACAGGTGTTATCTATCAGTGACGTACAGGACAGGTGTTATCTCTCAGTGATGTACAGGACAGGTGTTATCTATCAGTGACGTATAGGACAGGTATTGTCTATCAGGGATGTACAGGACAGGTGTTATCTATCAGTGACGTACAGGACAGGTGTTATCTATCAGTGAAGTACAGGACAGGTGTTATCTATCAGTGATGTACAGGACAGGTGTTATCTATCAGTGACGTACAGGACAGGTGTTATCTATCAGTGACGTATAGGACAGGTGTTATCTATCAGTGACGTGCATGATAGGTGTTATCTATCATTGAAGTACAGGACAGGTGTTATCTATCAGTGACGTACAGGACAGGTGTTATCTATCAGTGATGTACAGGACAGGTATTATCTATCAGTGATGTACAGGACAGGTGTTATCTATCAGTTATGTACAGGACAGGTGTTATCTATCAGTGCCGTACAGGACAGGTGTTATCTATCAGTGACGTACAGGACAGGTGTTATCTTTCAGTAACGTACAGGACAGGTATTATCTATCAGTGACGTACAGGACAGGTGTTATCTATCAGTGACGTACAGGACAGGTGTTATCTATCAGTGACGTACAGGACAGGTATTATCTATCAGTGACGTAGAGGACAGGTGTTATCTATCAGTGACGTACATGACAGGTGTTATCTATCAGTGACGTACAGGACAGGTGTTATCTATCAGTGACGTAGAGGACATGTGTTATCTATCAGTGATTTACAGGACAGGTGTTATCTATCAGTGACGTACAGGACAGGTGTTATCTATCAGTGATGCACAGGACAGGGATTATCTATCAGTGATGTACAGGACAGGTAATATCTATCAGTGATGTACAGGACAGGTGTTATCTATCAGTGACGTACAGGACAGGTGTTATCTATCAGTGACGCACAGGACAGGGATTATCTATCAGTGATGTACAGGACATGTGTTATCTATCAGTGACGTACAGGACAGGTGTTATCTATCAGTGATGTACAGGACAGGTGTTATTTATCAGTGATGTACAGGACAGGTGTTATCTATCAGTGACGTACAGGACAGGTGTTATCTATCAGTGACGCACAGGACAGGGATTATCTATCAGTGATGTACAGGACAGGTAATATCTATCAGTGATGTACAGGACAGGTAATATCTATCAGTGACGTACAGGACAGGTGTTATCTATCAGTGACGCACAGGACAGGGATTATCTATCAGTGATGTACAGGACATGTGTTATCTATCAGTGACGTACAGGACAGGTGTTATCTATCAGTGATGTACAGGACAGGTGTTATTCATCAGTGATGTACAGGACAGGTGTTATCTATCAGTGACGTACAGGACAGGTGTTATCTATCAGTGACGCACAGGACAGGGATTATCTATCAGTGATGTACAGGACAGGTGTTATCTATCAGTGATGTACAGGACAGGTGTTATCTATCAGTGATGTACAGGACAGGTGTTATTTATCAGTGATGTACAGGACAGGTGTTATCTATCAGTGACGTACAGGACAGGTGTTATCTATCAGTGACGCACAGGACAGGGATTATCTATCAGTGATGTACAGGACAGGTAATATCTATCAGTGATGTACAGGACAGGTAATATCTATCAGTGATGTACAGGACAGGTGTTATCTATCAGTGACGTACAGGACAGGTGTTATCTATCAGTGATGTACAGGACAGGTGTTATCTATCAGTGATGTACAGGACAAGTGTTATCTATCAGTGACGTACAGGACATGTGTTATCTATCAGTGACGTACAGGACAGGTGTTATCTATCAGTGATGTACAGTACAGGTGTTATCTATCAGTGATGTACAGGACAGGTGTTATCTATCAGTGACGTACAGGACAGGTGTTATCTATCAGTGACGCACAGGACAGGTGTTATCTATCAGTGATGTACAGGACAGGTGTTATCTATCAGTGATGTACAGGACAGGTGTTATCTATCAGTGACGTACAGGACAGGTGTTATCTATCAGTGACGTACAGGACATGTGTTATCTATCAGTGACGTACAGGACAGGTGTTATCTATCAGTGATGTACAGGACATGTGTTATCTATCAGTGACGTAAAGGACATGTGTTATCTATCAGTGACGTACAGGACAGGTGTTATCTATCAGTGACGCATAGGACAGGGATTATCTATCAGTGATGTACAGGACATGTGTTATCTATCAGTGATGTACAGGACAGGTGTTATCTATCAGTGACGTACAGGACAGGTGTTATCTATCAGTGATGTACAGGACAGGTATTATCTATCAGTGATGTACAGGACAGGTGTTATCTATCAGTTATGTACAGGACAGGTGTTATCTATCAGTGATGTACAGGACAGGTGTTATCTATCAGTGACGTACAGGACAGGTGTTATCTATCAGTAACGTACAGGACAGGTATTATCTATCAGTGACGTACAGGACAGGTGTTATCTATCAGTGACGTACAGGACAGGTATTATCTATCAGTGATGTACAGGACAGGTGTTATCTATCAGTTATGTACAGGACAGGTGTTATCTATCAGTGACGTACAGGACAGGTGTTATCTATCAGTGACGTACAGGACAGGTGTTATCTATCAGTAACGTACAGGACAGGTATTATCTATCAGTGACGTACAGGACAGGTGTTATCTATCAGTGACGTACAGGACAGGTATTATCTATCAGTGACGTAGAGGACAGGTGTTATCTATCAGTGACGTACATGACAGGTGTTATCTATCAGTGATGTACAGGACAGGTGTTATCTATCAGTTATGTACAGGACAGGTGTTATCTATCAGTGACGTACAGGACAGGTGTTATCTATCAGTGACGTACAGGACAGGTGTTATCTATCAGTAACGTACAGGACAGGTGTTATCTATCAGTGACGTACAGGACAGGTGTTATCTATCAGTAACGTACAGGACAGGTATTATCTATCAGTGACGTACAGGACAGGTGTTATCTATCAGTGACGTACAGGACAGGTATTATCTATCAGTGATGTACAGGACAGGTGTTATCTATCAGTTATGTACAGGACAGGTGTTATCTATCAGTGACGTACAGGACAGGTGTTATCTATCAGTGACGTACAGGACAGGTGTTATCTATCAGTAACGTACAGGACAGGTATTATCTATCAGTGACGTACAGGACAGGTGTTATCTATCAGTGACGTACAGGACAGGTATTATCTATCAGTGACGTAGAGGACAGGTGTTATCTATCAGTGACGTACATGACAGGTGTTATCTATCAGTGACGTACAGGACAGGTGTTATCTATCAGTGACGTAGAGGACATGTGTTATCTATCAGTGATGTACCGGACAGGTGTTATCTATCAGTGACGTACAGGACAGGTGTTATCTATCAGTGACGCACAGGACAGGGATTATCTATCAGTGATGTACAGGACAGGTAATATCTATCAGTGATGTACAGGACAGGTGTTATCTATCAGTGACGTACAGGACAGGTGTTATCTATCAGTGACGCACAGGACAGGGATTATCTATCAGTGATGTACAGGACATGTGTTATCTATCAGTGACGTACAGGACAGGTGTTATCTATCAGTGATGTACAGGACAGGTGTTATTTATCAGTGATGTACAGGACAGGTGTTATCTATCAGTGACGTACAGGACAGGTGTTATCTATCAGTGACGCACAGGACAGGGATTATCTATCAGTGATGTACAGGACAGGTAATATCTATCAGTGATGTACAGGACAGGTATTATCTATCAGTGACGTACAGGACAGGTGTTATCTATCAGTGACGCACAGGACAGGGATTATCTATCAGTGATGTACAGGACATGTGTTATCTATCAGTGACGTACAGGACAGGTGTTATCTATCAGTGACGCACAGGACAGGGATTATCTATCAGTGATGTACAGGACAGGTAATATCTATCAGTGATGTACAGGACAGGTGTTATCTATCAGTGACGTACAGGACAGGTGTTATCTATCAGTGACGCACAGGACAGGGATTATCTATCAGTGATGTACAGGACATGTGTTATCTATCAGTGACGTACAGGACAGGTGTTATCTATCAGTGATGTACAGGACAGGTGTTATTTATCAGTGATGTACAGGACAGGTGTTATCTATCAGTGACGTACAGGACAGGTGTTATCTATCAGTGACGCACAGGACAGGGATTATCTATCAGTGATGTACAGGACAGGTAATATCTATCAGTGATGTACAGGACAGGTAATATCTATCAGTGACGTACAGGACAGGTGTTATCTATCAGTGACGTACAGGACAGGTGTTATCTATCAGTGATGTACAGGACAGGTGTTATCTATCAGTGATGTACAGGACAAGTGTTATCTATCAGTGACGTACAGGACATGTGTTATCTATCAGTGACGTACAGGACAGGTGTTATCTATCAGTGATGTACAGGACAGGTGTTATCTATCAGTTATGTACAGGACAGGTGTTATATATCAGTGACGTACAGGACAGGTGTTATCTATCAGTGACGTACAGGACAGGTGTTATCTATCAGTAACGTACAGGACAGGTATTATCTATCAGTGACGTACAGGACAGGTGTTATCTATCAGTGACGTACAGGACAGGTGTTATCTATCAGTGACGTACAGGACAGGTATTATCTATCAGTGACGTAGAGGACAGGTGTTATCTATCAGTGACGTACATGACAGGTGTTATCTATCAGTGACGTACAGGACAGGTGTTATCTATCAGTGACGTAGAGGACATGTGTTATCTATCAGTGATTTACAGGACAGGTGTTATCTATCAGTGACGTACAGGACAGGTGTTATCTATCAGTGACGCACAGGACAGGGATTATCTATCAGTGATGTACAGGACATGTGTTATCTATCAGTGACGTACAGGACAGGTGTTATCTATCAGTGATGTACAGGACAGGTGTTATTTATCAGTGATGTACAGGACAGGTGTTATCTATCAGTGACGTACAGGACAGGTGTTATCTATCAGTGACGCACAGGACAGGGATTATCTATCAGTGATGTACAGGACAGGTAATATCTATCAGTGATGTACAGGACAGGTAATATCTATCAGTGACGTACAGGACAGGTGTTATCTATCAGTGACGCACAGGACAGGGATTATCTATCAGTGATGTACAGGACATGTGTTATCTATCAGTGACGTACAGGACAGGTGTTATCTATCAGTGATGTACAGGACAGGTGTTATTCATCAGTGATGTACAGGACAGGTGTTATCTATCAGTGACGTACAGGACAGGTGTTATCTATCAGTGACGCACAGGACAGGGATTATCTATCAGTGATGTACAGGACAGGTGTTATCTATCAGTGACGTACAGGACAGGTGTTATCTATCAGTGATGTACAGGACAGGTGTTATTTATCAGTGATGTACAGGACAGGTGTTATCTATCAGTGACGTACAGGACAGGTGTTATCTATCAGTGACGCACAGGACAGGGATTATCTATCAGTGATGTACAGGACAGGTAATATCTATCAGTGATGTACAGGACAGGTAATATCTATCAGTGATGTACAGGACAGGTGTTATCTATCAGTGACGTACAGGACAGGTGTTATCTATCAGTGATGTACAGGACAGGTGTTATCTATCAGTGATGTACAGGACAAGTGTTATCTATCAGTGACGTACAGGACATGTGTTATCTATCAGTGACGTACAGGACAGGTGTTATCTATCAGTGATGTACAGTACAGGTGTTATCTATCAGTGATGTACAGGACAGGTGTTATCTATCAGTGACGTACAGGACAGGTGTTATCTATCAGTGACGCACAGGACAGGTGTTATCTATCAGTGATGTACAGGACAGGTGTTATCTATCAGTGATGTACAGGACAGGTGTTATCTATCAGTGACGTACAGGACAGGTGTTATCTATCAGTGACGTACAGGACATGTGTTATCTATCAGTGACGTACAGGACAGGTGTTATCTATCAGTGATGTACAGGACATGTGTTATCTATCAGTGACGTAAAGGACATGTGTTATCTATCAGTGACGTACAGGACAGGTGTTATCTATCAGTGACGCATAGGACAGGGATTATCTATCAGTGATGTACAGGACATGTGTTATCTATCAGTGATGTACAGGACAGGTGTTATCTATCAGTGACGTACAGGACAGGTGTTATCTATCAGTGATGTACAGGACAGGTATTATCTATCAGTGATGTACAGGACAGGTGTTATCTATCAGTTATGTACAGGACAGGTGTTATCTATCAGTGACGTACAGGACAGGTGTTATCTATCAGTGACGTACAGGACAGGTGTTATCTATCAGTAACGTACAGGACAGGTATTATCTATCAGTGACGTACAGGACAGGTGTTATCTATCAGTGACGTACAGGACAGGTGTTATCTATCAGTGACGTACAGGACAGGTATTATCTATCAGTGACGTACAGGACAGGTGTTATCTATCAGTGACGTAGAGGACAGGTGTTATCTATCAGTAACGTATATGACAGGTGTTATCTATCAGTGACGTACAGGACAGGTGTTATCTATCAGTGACGTAGAGGACATGTGTTATCTATCAGTGATGTACAGGACAGGTGTTATCTATCAGTGACGTACAGGACACGTGTTATCCATCAGTGATGTACAGGACAGGTGTTATCTATCAGTGATGTACAGGACAGGTGTTATCTATCAGTGATGTACAGGACAGGTGTTATCCATCAGTGATGTACAGGACAGGTGTTATCTATCAGTGATGTACAGGACAGGTGTTATCTATCAGTGACGTACAGGACAGGTGTTATCTATCAGTGATGTACAGGACAGGTGTTATCTATCAGTGACGTATAGGACAGGTATTGTCTATCAGTGATGTACAGGACAGGTGTTATCTATCAGTGACGCACAGGACAGGGATTATCTATCAGTGATGTACAGGACATGTGTTATCTATCAGTGATGTACAGGACAGGTGTTATCTATCAGTGACGTACAGGACAGGTATTATCTATCAGTGACGTACAGGACAGGTGTTATCTATCAGTAACGTACAGGACAGGTGTTATCTATCAGTGATGTACAGGACAGGTATTATCTATCAGTGACGTACAGGACAGGTATTATCTATCAGTGACGTAGAGGACAGGTGTTATCTATCAGTGACGTACATGACAGGTGTTATCTATCAGTGACGTACAGGACAGGTGTTATCTATCAGTGACGTAGAGGACATGTGTTATCTATCAGTGATGTACAGGACAGGTGTTATCTATCAGTGACGTACAGGACACGTGTTATCCATCAGTGATGTACAGGACAGGTGTTATCTATCAGTGATGTACAGGACAGGTGTTATCCATCAGTGATGTACAGGACAGGTGTTATCTATCAGTGACGTACAGGACAGGTGTTATCTATCAGTGATGTACAGGACAGGTATTATCTATCAGTGATGTACAGGACAGGTGTTATCTATCAGTTATGTACAGGACAGGTGTTATCTATCAGTGCCGTACAGGACAGGTGTTATCTATCAGTGACGTACAGGACAGGTGTTATCTTTCAGTAACGTACAGGACAGGTATTATCTATCAGTGACGTACAGGACAGGTGTTATCTATCAGTGACGTACAGGACAGGTGTTATCTATCAGTGACGTACAGGACAGGTATTATCTATCAGTGACGTACAGGACAGGTATTATCTATCAGTGACGTAGAGGACAGGTGTTATCTATCAGTGACGTACATGACAGGTGTTATCTATCAGTGACGTACAGGACAGGTGTTATCTATCAGTGACGTAGAGGACATGTGTTATCTATCAGTGATGTACAGGACAGGTGTTATCTATCAGTGATGTACAGGACAGGTGTTATCTATCAGTGATGTACAGGACAGGTGTTATCCATCAGTGATGTACAGGACAGGTGTTATCTATCAGTGACATACAGGACAGGTGTTATCTATCAGTGATGTACAGGACAGGTGTTATCTATCAGTGACGTATAGGACAGGTATTGTCTATCAGTGATGTACAGGACAGGTGTTATCTATCAGTGACGCACAGGACAGGGATTATCTATCAGTGATGTACAGGACATGTGTTATCTATCAGTGATGTACAGGACAGGTGTTATCTATCAGTGACGTACAGGACAGGTGTTATCTATCAGTGATGTACAGGACAGGTATTATCTATCAGTGATGTACAGGACAGGTGTTATCTATCAGTGATGTACAGGACAGGTGTTATCTATCAGTGACGTACAGGACAGGTGTTATCTATCAGTGACGTACAGGACAGGTGTTATCTATCAGTGACGTACAGGACAGGTGTTATCTATCAGTGACGTACAGGACAGGTATTATCTATCAGTGACGTACAGGACAGGTGTTATCTATCAGTAACGTACAGGACAGGTGTTATCTATCAGTGATGTACAGGACAGGTATTATCTATCAGTGACGTACAGGACAGGTATTATCTATCAGTGACGTATAGGACAGGTATTGTCTATCAGTGATGTACAGGACAGGTGTTATCTATCAGTGACGCACAGGACAGGGATTATCTATCAGTGATGTACAGGACATGTGTTATCTATCAGTGATGTACAGGACAGGTGTTATCTATCAGTGACGTACAGGACAGGTGTTATCTATCAGTGATGTACAGGACAGGTATTATCTATCAGTGATGTACAGGACAGGTGTTATCTATCAGTTATGTACAGGACAGGTGTTATCTATCAGTGACGTAGAGGACAGGTGTTATCTATCAGTGACGTACATGACAGGTGTTATCTCTCAGTGACGTACAGGACAGGTGTTATCTATCAGTGACGTAGAGGACATGTGTTATCTATCAGTGATGTACAGGACAGGTGTTATCTATCAGTGACGTACAGGACACGTGTTATCCATCAGTGATGTACAGGACAGGTGTTATCTATCAGTGATGTACAGGATAGGTGTTATCCATCAGTGATGTACAGGACAGGTGTTATCTATCAGTGATGTACAGGACAGGTGTTATCTATCAGTGACGTACAGGACAGGTGTTATCTCTCAGTGATGTACAGGACAGGTGTTATCTATCAGTGACGTATAGGACAGGTATTGTCTATCAGGGATGTACAGGACAGGTGTTATCTATCAGTGACGTACAGGACAGGTGTTATCTATCAGTGAAGTACAGGACAGGTGTTATCTATCAGTGATGTACAGGACAGGTGTTATCTATCAGTGACGTACAGGACAGGTGTTATCTATCAGTGACGTATAGGACAGGTGTTATCTATCAGTGACGTGCATGATAGGTGTTATCTATCATTGAAGTACAGGACAGGTGTTATCTATCAGTGACGTACAGGACAGGTGTTATCTATCAGTGATGTACAGGACAGGTATTATCTATCAGTGATGTACAGGACAGGTGTTATCTATCAGTTATGTACAGGACAGGTGTTATCTATCAGTGCCGTACAGGACAGGTGTTATCTATCAGTGACGTACAGGACAGGTGTTATCTTTCAGTAACGTACAGGACAGGTATTATCTATCAGTGACGTACAGGACAGGTGTTATCTATCAGTGACGTACAGGACAGGTGTTATCTATCAGTGACGTGCATGATAGGTGTTATCTATCAGTGATGTACAGGACAGGTGTTATCTATCAGTGACGTACAGGACAGGTGTTATCTATCAGTGATGTACAGGACAGGTGTTATCTATCATTAAATACAGGACAGGTATTATCTATCAGTGATGTACAGGACAGGTGTTATCTATCAGTGACGTACATGACAGGTGTTATCTATCAGTGACGTACAGGACAGGTGTTATCTATCAGTGACGTAGAGGACATGTGTTATCTATCAGTGATGTACAGGACAGGTGTTATCTATCAGTGACGTACAGGACACGTGTTATTCATCAGTGATGTACAGGACAGGTGTTATCTATCAGTGATGTACAGGACAGGTGTTATCTATCAGTGATGTACAGGACAGGTGTTATCCATCAGTGATGTACAGGACAGGTGTTATCTATCAGTGATGTACAGGACAGGTGTTATCTATCAGTGACGTACAGGACAGGTGTTATCTATCAGTGACGTACAGAACAGGTGTTCTCTATCAGTGACGTACAGGACAGGGATTATCTATCAGTGATGTACAGGACAGGTGTTATCAGAGACGTACAGTACAGGTGTTATCTATCAGTGACGTACAGGACAGGTGTTATCTATCAGTGACGTACAGGACAGGTGTTATCTATCAGTGATGTACAGGACTGGTATTATCTTTTAGTGATGTACAGGACAGGTGTTATCTAGTGATGTACAGGACTGGTATTATCTATCAGTGATGTACAGGACAGGTGTTATCTATCAGTGATGTACAGGACAGGTGTTATCTATCAGTGATGTACAGGACAGGTGTTATCTATCAGTGACGTACAGGACAGGTGTTATCTATCAGTGACGCACAGGACAGGGATTATCTATCAGTGATGTACAGGACAGGTAATATCTATCAGTGATGTACAGGACAGGTGTTATCTATCAGTGATGTACAGGACAGGTGTTATCTATCAGTGATGTACATGACAGGTATTATCTATCAGTGATGTACAGGACAGGTGTTATCTATCAGTGATGTACAGGACAGGTGTTATCTATCAGTGACGTACAGGACAGGTGTTATCTATCAGTGATGTACAGGACAGGTGTTATCTATCAGTGACGTACAGGACAGGTGTTATCTATCACTGACGTACAGGACAGGTGTTATCTATCAGTGACGTACAGGACATGTGTTATCTATCAGTGACGTACAGGACAGGTGTTATCTATCAGTGATGTACAGTACAGGTGTTATCTATCAGTGATGTACAGGACATGTGTTATCTATCAGTGACGTACAGGACAGGTGTTATCTATCAGTGATGTACAGTACAGGTGTTATCTATCAGTGATGTACAGGACAGGTGTTATCTATCAGTGACGTACAGGACAGGTGTTATCTATCAGTGACGCACAGGACAGGTGTTATCTATCAGTGACGTACAGGACATGTGTTATCTATCAGTGACGTACAGGACATGTGTTATCTATCAGTGATGTACAGGACAGGTGTTATCTATCAGTGATGTACAGGACAGGTGTTATCTATCAGTGATGTACAGGACATGTGTTATCTATCAGTGACGTAAAGGACATGTGTTATCTATCAGTGACGTACAGGACAGGTGTTATCTATCAGTGACGCACAGGACAGGGATTATCTATCAGTGATGTACAGGACATGTGTTATCTATCAGTGATGTACAGGACAGGTGTTATCTATCAGTGACGTACAGGACAGGTGTTATCTATCAGTGATGTACAGGACAGGTGTTATCTATGAGTGATGTACAGGACAGGTATTATCTATCATTGAAGTACAGGGCAGGTGTTATCTATCATTTAAGTACAGGACAGGTGTTATCTATCAGTGACGTAGAGGACAGGTATTATCTATCAGTGACGTACAGGACAGTTATTATCTATCAGTGACGTACAGGACAGGTATTATCTATCAGTGATGAAGAGGACATGTGTTATCTATCAGTGACGTACAGGACAGGTATTATCTATCAGTGATGTACAGGACAGGTGTTATCTATCAGTGACGTACAGTACAGGTGTTATCTATCAGTGATGTACAGGACAGGTGGTATCTATCATTGAAGTACAGGACAGGTGTTCTCTATCAGTGACGTACAGGACAGGTGTTCTCTATCAGTGACGTACAGGACAGGGATTATCTATCAGTGATGTACAGGACAGGTGTTATCAGAGACGTACAGTACAGGTGTTATCTATCAGTGACGTACAGGACAGGTGTTATCTATCAGTGACGTACAGGACAGGTATTATCTATCAGTGATGTACAGGACTGGTGTTATCTATCAGTGATGTACAGGACTGGTATTATCTATCAGTGATGTACAGGACAGGTGTTATCTATCAGTGACGTACAGGACAGGTGTTATCTATCAGTGACGTACAGGACAAGTGTTATCTATCAGTGATGTACAGGACAGGTGTTATCTATCAGTGATGTACAGGACAGGTGTTATCTATCAGTGACGTACAGGACAGGTGTTATCTATCAGTGACGTACAGGACAAGTGTTATCTATCAATGATGTACAGGACAGGTGTTATCTATCAGTGACGTACAGGACAGGTGTTATCTATCAGTGATGTACAGTACAGGTGTTATCTATCAGTGATGTACAGGACATGTGTTATCTATCAGTGACGTACAGGACAGGTGTTATCTATCAGTGATGTACAGTACAGGTGTTATCTATCAGTGATGTACAGGACAGGTGTTATCTATCAGTGACGTACAGGACAGGTGTTATCTATCAGTGACGCACAGGACAGGTGTTATCTATCAGTGACGTACAGGACATGTGTTATCTATCAGTGACGTACAGGACATGTGTTATCTATCAGTGATGTACAGGACAGGTGTTATCTATCAGTGATGTACAGGACAGGTGTTATCTATCAGTGATGTACAGGACATGTGTTATCTATCAGTGACGTAAAGGACATGTGTTATCTATCAGTGACGTACAGGACAGGTGTTATCTATCAGTGACGCACAGGACAGGGATTATCTATCAGTGATGTACAGGACATGTGTTATCTATCAGTGATGTACAGGACAGGTGTTATCTATCAGTGACGTACAGGACAGGTGTTATCTATCAGTGATGTACAGGACAGGTGTTATCTATGAGTGATGTACAGGACAGGTATTATCTATCATTGAAGTACAGGGCAGGTGTTATCTATCATTTAAGTACAGGACAGGTGTTATCTATCAGTGACGTAGAGGACAGGTATTATCTATCAGTGACGTACAGGACAGTTATTATCTATCAGTGACGTACAGGACAGGTATTATCTACAGTATCAGTGACGAAGAGGACATGTGTTATCTATCAGTGACGTACAGGACAGGTATTATCTATCAGTGATGTACAGGACAGGTGTTATCTATCAGTGACGTACAGTACAGGTGTTATCTATCAGTGATGTACAGGACAGGTGGTATCTATCATTGAAGTACAGGACAGGTGTTCTCTATCAGTGACGTACAGGACAGGTGTTCTCTATCAGTGACGTACAGGACAGGGATTATCTATCAGTGATGTACAGGACAGGTGTTATCAGAGACGTACAGTACAGGTGTTATCTATCAGTGACGTACAGGACAGGTGTTATCTATCAGTGACGTACAGGACAGGTATTATCTATCAGTGATGTACAGGACTGGTGTTATCTATCAGTGATGTACAGGACTGGTATTATCTATCAGTGATGTACAGGACAGGTGTTATCTATCAGTGACGTACAGGACAGGTGTTATCTATCAGTGACGTACAGGACAAGTGTTATCTATCAGTGATGTACAGGACAGGTGTTATCTATCAGTGATGTACAGGACAGGTGTTATCTATCAGTGACATACAGGACAGGTGTTATCTATCAGTGACGTACAGGACAAGTGTTATCTATCAGTGATGTACAGGACAGGTGTTATCTATCAGTGACGTACAGGACAGGTGTTATCTATCAGTGACGCACAGGACAGGGATTATCTATCAGTGATGTACAGGACAGGTGTTATCTATCAGTGACGTACAGGACAGGTGTTATCTATCAGTGACGTACAGTACAGGTGTTATCTATCAGTGATGTACAGGACAGGTGTTATCTATCAGTGACGTACAGGACAGGGATTATCTATCAGTGACGTAGAGGACATGTGTTATCTATCAGTGATGTACAGGACAGGTGTCATCTATCAGTGATGTACAGGACATGTGTTATCTATCAGTGACATACAGGACAGGTGTTATCTATCAGTAATGTACAGTACAGGTGTTATCTATCAGTGACGTACAGGGCAGGTATTATCTATCAGTGACGTACAGGACAGGTGTTGTTTATCAGTGACGTACAGGACAGGTGTTATCTATCAGTGACGTACAGGACAGGTATTATCTATCAGTGACGTACAGGACAGGTATTATCTATCAGTGACGTACAGGACAGGTGTTATCTATCAGTGACTGTGACAGGACGGTACCGTACGGGAGCACTCGCCGCTTGCCGCGTCCCGTCGACTGCGCACAGAATGGAAAGTCAAGCCGCACGAGGCCTGACCACATAGGGGATTCCCACTTACCGTCAGTAACCGCCTGTTACTGACTCCACCCACTGCGTTGTGGGCGGGTTCTTGCTGCCACCACCAAACTCCTAACCTGCCGTGGCGTTTGGAACCACAGTTCTGCTCTGTATGTGCCGACGCACTGCCTTACCACAGCTGTGTGGTGCTGACGAATCCCCACTAGCCACTTGCTAGGCCTCTACCGGTAGCTGGCGGAAGGCGGAGCTTGGAGACGCTAGGTGCTTCCCTGGACAGCCGGAGGACGGGGCTAGGTTTGGCCTAACCCTGTTGGTCACAAGATGAAGCAGTCTTCTTAAGGCAAAGATGTTTATTGCTCAATAACCTTTAAAAAGGCTCCTCCCTATTGCTAGGGGCAACAGCATACAATTCAGCAGAATAAGATGGAATAATAACTACAACTCTGGAGGCACGCAGGTCTCCTTTTTATGTCAGTTTTCCACACAGTATCACAGGGGGGTAAGCCCTCCCTGTCTTCTCCAACCAATCAGGTTATTTTACAAAATACCAATAAATTACATTTTACAAGGATATAAGTGCAATAAAACAATATCCTCCTTCCTGTCACCCAGACAACGTTTTGTATCAGATTAACATTCACTATTGATAAATTTATTACATATCTTCAAAATACAAATGTGTCTGGTCATTCCCATCTGCAGGCAATCCCAGTGTTTAAGATTACAACAGGAATAGCTACAATACAAACAAACGGTCTTCCTTTCTTTATCTGCCATTCACGGATCGTATCCCCTACATGAAACAGATTCCAAGCCCATAGACCCAGTGATTAGTATCTCTCTCTAAGGAACTTACACATCAAAAGGTATTGTCCTTCACACCTCGCTGCTAGGACAGGACCATTAGCATGCCACTTCCTATTTCCAGAGGATAAGAGATGCTTATTCAGTAACTGCATTTTTCCTTTAAATACATTTCATTTAAACACGTGTTTCCCTTTAAATATACACCAAGCCTGTCTTGAATATAAAATAAATACATTTAAACATGTCTTCCTGCAATGGTGCACAGAGCACTACATATGACATGTTAAAACACATCATTCAACAAACTTTTAAACAGTGCGCAACATGGCGCTGGGCACGCGGGTTAACCCCTTCAGTGCCGCAGACGCCATTATACGTGTGGCTGGCTAGTCTCTCCGGCCACATTCCTCCCCCCCCATTCAAGCGGGTCAACCAGGGACCCATGTCCCAACGATTTGGGTCCTGGTCCCGCAGTCCCTTGTGTTGAAGGGGACGCTACCTAGGGTGTGTAGGCTCCTGCCTAGACAGTTCATCCATAGTGCAGTGGGCCTCTCTTCGTGGGTGCACAATGTTCAAATAGTCCACCTGAAGTCCAAGTTCAAGGCGCCACCACAAAAGTCTGTCCAATTTCCCCAAGGTAGGTTGCAGCCACCTAACAGGTAGGTGGTAAGTCACCACGGTGGGGGGCTGGTTACAAACAAGTGACACCCAAGGTGTCCCAATTGTGGCATACCCCACCTCCCACCATAGCAGTTTTCTGCTCAAACAGGCCACAGGGTGCTCCTGCCCATATGGCTCTTTCTGGCTCGGTACTGCTCCCAGTCCGTGCAGTGGCGCAATAGTTCGTAACACACAGTCCTGGTCAAGAATGTGCGCCATCAGCACTGGAGCGGGTACCCGAGCCTCTTTCAATGACTGGGATGCCAACTCGCAAGCGGGTGCAAAGTCCACTGACTTGGGAATGCCCTTCCTAGCCATCTCTGTCAAGGGGTTCACTACAGGACTAAAGTCAATGACAACATGTCCGTAGGGCCTTACAGGTTCTAAGGTCAGTACCGGTCTGGGTGATGTGGGTCGGGGACAGCCTCTGGTTGCCTCCACCCCCTCTGGGTTGGGCCTACCCCGGTCTCCTCCCACATGGTGCCCCAGGCACTGCACCTCCGTCATACCTATCTGGCAACTGTCTGCCCTAACTGTCAGACCTGCCCTCCAATCCTCCTCCGTCGACCTATGACTCGGGAAACCTACCCTGTCACCTAGGCCTACTCCTTCCTCCTCGTCCGTTACCTGTGCCACAGTGATGGCGGCCAGACCACCAGCCTCTGGATCCTGTGTGGCATCCACTACAGGGAGGCTGCGTGTCTTCCCCGATCTACGGTGCACAGGTAGGGGACCTGCTATGTCCACAGCAACTTGCTGCAAGGGTTCTCCTATGGGCAGAGGCCCAGAGACAACACAACCGCTGGAGTGCCCCGGCTGCCAACGCATGGCACCAGCCTTACATGTGGTCTGGGCGTCATCCGACATTCCAGACCAGGGTAAGCTCTGTGTCAGGCACTTCAGGGTACGGTCTGTCTCCGGGTTACTGTCCAAAGGGGTTTCACTGGCAACCGACACCGGTTGAGCAGGAACGTTCCCTGAGGGGACCAGTTGGACACATTCCCTATCTGGTCTATCCCTTCCCACTTTCCTGTCTACCCTGTACCTTAACCCTTCCCGCCAGGTCAAACTTCCTGCCCCAACCCTGTCAAGGCCGCTGCCAGAGTGGCGCCTCATGCCTTTCGGGGATGGGTCAGAGAGTTGAGCCTCCCTAAACTCCTGCCTGTGGCCCTCAATCTCTCCTAAATTGGGACACTCTACAGGGGGATCTAGGTGGGGACTACTAGGGTCAGTCTGGTAGGGGTCAGTCATGGAAAAGTCAGTGTGGTTTCTCATACTCACCGCCGGAGTTGGCAAACCACTTGGGTCAGGAGCATCATTGGGCACCCCCACAGGATCACACGAGCTGGAACCGACATCCTCTGCGTTGCTAGGGGACGTAGGCATACCAGAGGCAAAAGGCATGCGGGGTCGATGTACTGATCTAGCCGCTGTAATCTTTTCCTCTGGGCTGGTTGATGCTGTGGTTGGCTGTGCTGGCAGTTGTCTAGCAGCTGTAGTCGTTTCCTCTGGGCTGGGCTGTGCTGGAGTAGCTGATGTCAACGGTGGTTTTGGAACTTGACTCCGGGGAATGGCGCCAACAAACGTAGTGACGATCCCACCACCCAGGTCATTTCCTAGGACCACATCAGTTGGGAGACCATCCATGACGGCAACTTCTCGCAACTCTGGTCCAGCTCCCCAGTCCAGGTAGACTCTTGCCATGGGAACCGCTTTTTCTGTTCCTTCTGCCAGGGTGATCGTGGCAGTGCGACCCTGCAATACTGCAGCAGGATCTATAAGGTGGGGGCTCACCACAGTGATTGAGGCCCCAGAGTCTCTTAGGCCTTCTCCCTGCAGGGGTCCCACGTGGACTGGCTGCAGGTGCCTCCACATGTTGTGTAGGGGCTGTTTGGCCATGCAGGTGACTCTCTCCGCAGAGTGCACCTGTCTCTCACCACACTCCATCGGACTGACTGGAGGGGGAACAGTCTCTGTAGGCTCATCTCCTCTCGTCAAACAAGCGATCCGGGCTCCAGCACTCGGATTTGGGGCACGAGTCTGGGGTGCTTGGGATGCAGGACAGTTCATCCTCAGATGTCCGATTTTCCCACAGCCGTAGCACTTCTTCTCCAGTCGTGGCACCGATGATCTCTGATCAGTTGCAGGGACGCTGCGGTGCGGTTGCTGGCCAAGAGCACTCGGGTTGGAAGATGCTTGTCTTTGGGGGTGATGAGTTGAAGAGGGGTGTCCCCCTGGTGGTACAGTCTTTTGGAGCTGGCTGGGCGCTTCTGCCCCCGTGGCCGAATTGCCACATATTTGTCGGCTAATTGGGCAGCCATTTTTAAGCTGGGTGGCTCCCGATCTAGCACCCACTCCTTCACTTCTTGGGCGCACCTGCGGTAGAACTGCTCTCTGCAGATCAGGTCGATCAGTGCGTCCCATGTAGTGGCTTCCGAATCCTTCACCCACTTCACCACGTACTGCCGCAGCTGGGTGGCGAACTGCTCATGGGTGCTGCTAGGATTCTTGGGCAAGTCTCTGAACTTCTTCCTGTAAGACTCTGGAGTGATGAAGAATCGCTGGAGGAGGGCCTTCGCGACTTCGTCGTAGTTCCCACAGTCCTCCGTCGCCACTCCTCGATAGGCCTCCAAGGCCTCTCCATGCAGAGTGGGCACAAGGTGTCTCACCCACTCTGACTTGGGTAGATCGTGTAGTTTACAAGTCCTTTCAAAAACTTGCAAATGTCCATCAATGTCCCCATCACTGTCTGCAAACTTGGCAAACTGTATACGTCCTGATCTGTGTACAACAGCTGACAACGGCTCCCGGGGTACCACGGCCTGTGGTGCCCGCTCCGCATGCCACATCCGAATGACAAGCATGCGTTCTTGCTCCGTTGCCCTTTCCCCCAATTCCGCTAGCCGATCTGCTAGGGTATCCGGGCCGCCCCTGGGACGTTGGGATCCTGGCCCTGCTAGGGATTGCTGGGAAACATTGCTGCTGTGAGAGTGGGCGGGGCTTGTGGTTCTCACCGGTTCCTTACGAAGGTCCACTGTTGGGCCGTCCTCTGCGATGCTGACGCCGTCAGTGCTTTCCACCTCCGCCCGATGGGACTCTTCCACGCTCCTGAGCGACGCCTTCATGACGCTTCTGGACGCGTTGAAAGGGATATCCACACCCTTCTCCTGGCACACGATCTCCAGATCATCCTTGGACATTCCGCTGAATTCCGCCATCTTGTGCGTTCTCCTGCGCTGCAGTTACTCCTCTCCTGAGTAACTCGGCTTCTCCAATCGGGTGATGAAAAGCCGCCTGGGAATATCCCACCACTATGCCACCAATTTCTGTGACAGGACGGTACCGTACGGGAGCACTCGCCGCTTGCCGCGTCCCGTCGACTGCGCACAGAATGGAAAGTCAAGCCGCACGAGGCCTGACCACATAGGGGATTCCCGCTTACCGTCAGTAACCGCCTGTTACTGACTCCACCCACTGCATTGTGGGCGGGTTCTTGCTGCCACCACCAAACTCCTAACCTGCCGTGGCGTTTGGAACCACAGTTCTGCTCTGTATGTGCCGACGCACTGCCTTACCACAGCTGTGTGGTGCTGACGAATCTATCAGTGACGTACAGGACAGGTGTTATCTATCAGTGACGTACAGGACAAGTGTTATCTATCAGTGATGTACAGGACAGGTGTTATCTATCAGTGACGTACAGGACAGGTGTTATCTATCAGTGACGTACAGGACAGGGATTATCTATCAGTGATGTACAGGACAGGTGTTATCTATCAGTGACGTACAGGACAGGTGTTATCTATCAGTGACGTACAGTACAGGTGTTATCTATCAGTGATGTACAGGACAGGTGTTATCTATCAGTGACGTACAGGACAGGGATTATCTATCAGTGACGTAGAGGACATGTGTTATCTATCAGTGATGTACAGGACAGGTGTCATCTATCAGTGATGTACAGGACATGTGTTATCTATCAGTGACGTACAGGACAGGTGTTATCTATCAGTAATGTACAGTACAGGTGTTATCTATCAGTGATGTACAGGACAGGTGTTATGTATCAGTGATGTACAGGGCAGGTATTATCTATCAGTGACGTACAGGACAGGTGTTGTTTATCAGTGACGTACAGGACAGGTGTTATCTATCAGTGACTGTGACAGGACGGTACCGTACGGGAGCACTCGCCGCTTGCCGCGTCCCGTCGACTGCGCACAGAATGGAAAGTCAAGCCGCACGAGGCCTGACCACATAGGGGATTCCCGCTTACCGTCAGTAACCGCCTGTTACTGACTCCACCCACTGCGTTGTGGGCGGGTTCTTGCTGCCACCACCAAACTCCTAACCTGCCGTGGCGTTTGGAACCACAGTTCTGCTCTGTATGTGCCGACGCACTGCCTTACCACAGCTGTGTGGTGCTGACGAATCCCCACTAGCCACTTGCTAGGCCTCTACCGGTAGCTGGCGGAAGGCGGAGCTTGGAGACGCTAGGTGCTTCCCTGGACAGCCGGAGGACGGGGCTAGGTTTGGCCTAACCCTGTTGGTCACAAGATGAAGCAGTCTTCTTAAGGCAAAGATGTTTATTGCTCAATAACCTTTAAAAAGGCTCCTCCCTATTGCTAGGGGCAACAGCATACAATTCAGCAGAATAAGATGGAATAATAACTACAACTCTGGAGGCACGCAGGTCTCCTTTTTATGTCAGTTTTCCACACAGTATCACAGGGGGGTAAGCCCTCCCTGTCTTCTCCAACCAATCAGGTTATTTTACAAAATACCAATAAATTACATTTTACAAGGATATAAGTGCAATAAAACAATATCCTCCTTCCTGTCACCCAGACAACGTTTGGTATCAGATTAACATTCACTATTGACAAATTTATCACATATCTTCAAAATACAAATGTGTCTGGTCATTCCCATCTGCAGGCAATCCCAGTGTTTAAGATTACAACAGGAATAGCTACAATACAAACAAACGGTCTTCCTTCCTTTATCTGCCATTCACGGATCGTATCCCCTACATGAAACAGATTCCAAGCCCATAGACCCAGTGATTAGTATCTCTCTCTAAGGAACTTACACATCAAAAGGTATTGTCCTTCACACCTCGCTGCTAGGACAGGACCATTAGCATGCCACTTCCTATTTCCAGAGGATAAGAGATGCTTATTCAGTAACTGCATTTTTCCTTTAAATACATTTCATTTAAACACGTGTTTCCCTTTAAATATACACCAAGCCTGTCTTGAATATAAAATAAAATAAGAATTTACTCACCGGTAATTCTATTTCTCGTAGTCCGTAGTGGATGCTGGGCACTCCGTAAGGACCATGGGGAATAGCGGGCTCCGAAGGAGGCTGGGCACTCTAGAAAGATCTTAGACTACCTGGTGTGCACTGGCTCCTCCCACTATGACCCTCCTCCAAGCCTCAGTTAGGTACTGTGCCCGGACGAGCGTACACAATAAGGAAGGATTTTGAATCCCGGGTAAGACTCATACCAGCCACACCAATCACACCGTACAACTCGTGATATGAAACACAGTTAACAGTATGAAACAATAGAGCCTCTCAACAGATGGCTCAACAATAACCCGATTTAGTTAACAATAACTATGTACAAGTATTGCAGATAAACCGCACTTGGGATGGGCGCCCAGCATCCACTACGGACTACGAGAAATAGAATTACCGGTGAGTAAATTCTTATTTTCTCTGACGTCCTAGTGGATGCTGGGAACTCCGTAAGGACCATGGGGATTATACCAAAGCTCCCAAACGGGCGGGAGAGTGCGGATGACTCTGCAACACCGAATGAGAGAACTCCAGGTCCTCCTCAGCCAGGGTATCAAATTTTTATAATTTTGCAAACGTGTTTGCCCCTGACCAAGTAGCAGCTCGGCAAAGTTGTAAAGCCGAGACCCCTCGGGCAGCCGCCCAAGATGAGCCCACCTTCCTTGTGGAATGGGCATTGACAGATTTTTGGCTGTGGCAGGCCTGCCACAGAATGTGCAAGCTGAATTGCACTACAAATCCAACGAGCAATAGTCTGCGTAGAAGCAGGAGCACCCAGCTTGTTGGGTGCATATAGGATAAACAGCGAGTCAGATTTTCTGACTCCAGCCGTTCTGGAAACATATATTTTCAGGGCCCTGACCCCTTCTAACAACTTGGAGTCCTCCAAGTCCCTAGTAGCCGTAGGCACCACCATAGGCTGGTTCAGGTGAAACGCTGACACCACCTTAGGGAGAAATGGGGACGAGTCCTCCATTCTGCCCTATCCATATGGAAAATCAGATAAGGGCTTTTACATGATAAAGCCGCCAATTCTGATACTTGCCTGGCCGAAGCCAAGGCCAATAACATGACCACCTTCCACGTGAGATATTTCAGATCCACGGTTTTTAGTGGCTCAAACCAATGTGACTTTAAGAAACTCAACACCACGTTGAGATCCCAAGGTGCAACAGGAGGCACAAAAGGGGGCTGACTATGCAGCACTCCTTTTATAAATGTCTGAACTTCAGGTACTGAAGCTAGTTCTTTTTGAAAGAAAATCGACAGAGCCGAGATCTGTACCTTAATGGAAACCAATCTAAGGCCCATAGTCACTCCTGCTTGCAGGAAATGCAGAAATCGACCTAGTTGAAATTCCTCTGTTGGGGCCCTTTCGGCCTCACACCATGCAACATATTTTCGCCATATGCGGTGATAATGAGTTGCTGTAACCTCTTTCCTGGCTTTAGTAAGCGTAGGAATGACTTCCTCCGGAATGCCCTTTTCCTTCAGGATCCGGCGTTCAACCGCCATGCCGTCAAACGCAGCCGCGGTAAGTATTGGAACAGACAGGGCCCCTGCTGCCGCAGGTCCTGTCTGAGTGGCAGAGGCCATGGGTCCTCTGATATAAATTCTTGAAGTTCAGGGTACCAAGCTCTTCTTGGCCATCCACGAGTATCGTTCTTACTCCTCGCCTTCTTATTATTCTCAGTACCTTTGGTATGAGAGGCAGAGGGGAGAACACATAAACCGACTGGTACACCCACGGTGTTACCAGAGCGTCCATAGCTATCGCCTGAGGGTCCCTTGACCTGGTGCAATATCTTTTATAGCTTTTTGTTGAGGCGGGACGCCATCATGTCCACCTGTGGCCTTTCCCAATGGTGTACAATCCTATTGGAAGACTTCTGGAGGAAGTCCCCATTCTCCCGGGTGGAGGTCGTGTCTGTTGAGAAGATCTGCTTCCCAGTTGTCCACTCCGGGAATGAACACTGCTGACAGTGCTAACACATGATTTTCCGCCTATCGGAGAATCCTTGTGGCTTCTGCCATCGCCATCCTGCTTCTTGTGCCGCCCTGTTGGTTTACATGGGCGACTGCCGTGATGTTGTCTGATTGGATCAGTACCGGCTAGTTTTAAAGCAGAGGCCTTGCCGGCCTCAGGGCATTGTAAATGGCCCTCAGGTCCAGAATATTTATGTGTAGGGAAATAACCTGACTTGACCAAAGTCCCTGGAAGTTTCTTCCCTGTGTGACTGCCCCCCAGCCTCAAAGGCTGGAATCCATGGTCACTAGGACCTAGTCCTGTATGCCGAACCTGCGGCCCTCTTGAAGATGGGCACTCTGCAGCCACCACAGTAGAGATACCCTGGTCCTTGGAGACAGGGTTATCAGCCTATGCATCGGAAGATGCGATCCGGACCACTTGTCCAACAGGTCCCTCTGAAAAGTTCTTGTATGGAACCTGCCTAATGGGATTGCTTCGTAGGAAGCTACCATTTTTCCCAGGACTCGCGTGCAATGATGCACCGCTACCTATTTTGGCTTCAGGAGGTCTCTGACTAGAGATGACAACTCCTTGGCTTTCTCCTCCGGGAGAAACACTATTTCTGGTTTATGTCCAGAACCATCCCCAGGAACAGTAGACGTGTCATAGGAACCAGCTGTGACTTTGGACTGTTTAGAATCCAACCATGCTGTTGTAGCACTTTCCAAAATAGTGCTACCCCGACTACCAACTGCTCCTTGGACCTCGCCCTTATAACGAGATTGTCCAAGTACGGGATAATTACAACTCCCTTTTTTCGAAGGAGTAACATCATTTCGGCCATTACCTTGATAAAACACCCTCGGTGCCATGTACAGTCCAAACGGCAGTGTCTGGACTTGGTAATGGTAATCCTGTACCACAAATCTGAGGTACTCCTGGCGAGGATGGTAAATGGGGACATGCAGGTAAGCATCCTTGATGTCCCGGGATACCATGTAATCCCCCTCGTCCAGGCTTGCAATAACCGCCCTGAGCGATTCCATCTTGAACTTGAATTTTTTTATGTATGTGTTCAAGGATTTTAAATATAAAATGGGTCACACCGAACCATGCGGTTTCGGTACCCCAACCCGTGTGAAATAGTAACCCCGTCCTTGTTGAAGTAGGGGCACCTTGAGTATTACCTGCTGGGAATACCGCTTATTAATTGCCTCTAGCACAGCCTCCCTGCCTGAGGGAGTTGTCAGCAAGGCATATTTTAGTAAACGGCTGGGGGGAGACATCTCGAATTCCAGCTTGTACCCCTGAAATACTACTTGAAAGAAACAGGGATCCACCTGTGAGCGAGCCCACTAATTGCTGAAATTTTTGAGACGGCCCCCCACCGTACCTGGCTACACCTGTGGGGCACCCGCGTCATGGTGTGGACTCACAGGAGGCGGGGGAAGAATCTTGATTCTGGGAACAGGCTGACTGGTGCAGCTTTTTCCCTCTACCCCTTGTCTCTGTACAGAAAGGAAGCGCCATTTGACCCGCTTGCTTTTCTGAAGCCGAAAGGACTGTACCTTTGTCTGTGAGGAAACCTGAGGTAAAATTATTTCTTCCCAGCAGTTGCTGTGGATACGAGGTCTCAGAGACCATCCCCAAATAATTCCTCACCCTTATAAGGCTCTCTATGCGCTTTTTAAGTCAGCATCACCTGTCCAGTGACAGGTCTCTAATACCCTCCTGACAGAATGGACATTACATTTATTTTGGATGCCAGCCGGCAAAATATCCCTCTGTGCATCCCCCATATATAAGACGACGTCTTTAATATGTTTTTATGTTTGCCAACTAGTATCCCTGTTTGACAGGGTCACCGACCACGCTGCAGCAGCACTATCTGCAGGTCTCAGTCTAGTACCTGAGTGTGTAAATACAGACTTCAGGATAGCCTCCTGTTTTTTATCAACAGGTACCTATTAAAGTGGCCGTATCCTAAGACGGCAGTGCCACCTTTTTTGACAAACGTGTGAGCGCCTTATCCACCCTAGGGGATATCTCCCAGCGTAACTTATCCTCCTGGCGGGAAAGGGTACGCCATCAGTAACTTTTTATAAATTACCAGTTTCTTAACGGGGGAACCCACGCTTTTCACACACTTCATTTATTCATCTGATGGGGGAACAAAACACTGCCTGTTTTTTCTCCCCAAACCTAAAACCCATTTTTAGAGGTGCTTGGGTTAAAGTCAGAAATGTATAACACATTTTTTATTGCCGGGATCAAGTCACGGATATTCCTAGTGGATTGTGTATATGTCTCCACCTTGTCGACACTGGAGTCAGACTCCGTGTCGACATCTGTGTCTGCCATCTGAGAGAGCGGGCGTGAGCCCCTGATGGCCTTTGAGACGCCTGGGCAAGCGCGGGCTGCGAAGCCGGCTGTCCCACAGCTGTTACGTCATCCACCCTTTTATGTAAGGAGTTGACACTGTCGGTTAATACCTTTCACCTATCCATCCATTCTGGTGTCGGCCCCACAGGGGGCGACATCACATATATCGGCCTCTGTTCCGTCACCATATAAGCCTCCTCATTCAACATGTCGACACCGCCGTACCGACACACCGCAGACACACAGGGAATGCTCTAAACGAGGACAGGACCCACAAAAGCCCTTTGGGGGGACAGAGTGAGAGTATGCCAGCACACACCAGAGCGCTATATAATGCAGGGACTAACTAAGTTATGTCCCCTATAGCTGCTGTTTTTATATATAATGTATACTGCGCCTAAATTTAGTGCCCCCCCTCTCTTTATTAACCCTTTGTAGACTGCAGGGGAGAGCTAGGGAGCTTCCTTCCAGCGGAGCTGTGAGGGAAAATGGCGCCAGTGTGCTGAGGAGATAGGCTCCGCCCCTTTTTCGCGGCCTATTCTCCCGTTTTTTATGGAATTCTGGCAGGGGTATTTACCTCATATATAGCCCCTGGGGCTATATATTGAGGTATTTTAGCCAGCCAAGGTGTTTTTATTGCTGCCTCAGGGCGCCCCCCCCAGCGCCCTGCACCCTCAGTGACCGGAGTGTGAAGTGTGTGAGAGGAGCAATGGCGCACAGCTGCAGTGCTGTGCGCTACCTTGGTGAAGACAGAGTCTTCATGCCGCCGATTTTCCGGACCATCTTCTTGCTTCTGGCTCTGTAAGGGGGACGGCGGCGCGGCTCCGGGACCGAACATCAAGGCTGGGCCTGCGGTCGATCCCTCTGGAGCTAATGGTGTCCAGTAGCCTAAGAAGCCCAATCCGGCTGCAAGCAGGCGAGTTCGCTTCTTCTCCCCTTAGTCCCTCGCTGCAGTGAGCCTGTTGCCAGCAAGTCTCACTGAAAATAAAAAAAAATCTAAGACTATTACTTTCTAAGAGCTCAGGAGAGCCCCTAGTGTGCATCCAACCTCGGCCGGGCACGAAATCTAACTGAGGCTTGGAGGAGGGTCATAGTGGGAGGAGCCAGTGCACACCAGGTAGTCTAAGATCTTTCTAGAGTGCCCAGCCTCCTTCGGAGCCCGCTATTCCCCATGGTCCTTATGGAGTTCCCAGCATCCACTAGGACGTCAGAGAAATACATTTAAACATGTCTTCCTGCAATGGTGCACAGAGCACTACATATGACATGTTAAAACACATCATTCAACAAACTTTTAAACAGTGCGCAACATGTATCAATGATGTACAGGACAGGTGTTATCTATCAGTGACGTACAGGACAGGTGTTATCTATCAGTGATGTACAGTACAGGTGTTATCTATCAGTGATGTACAGGACATGTGTTATCTATCAGTGACGTACAGGACAGGTGTTATCTATCAGTGATGTACAGTACAGGTGTTATCTATCAGTGATGTACAGGACAGGTGTTATCTATCAGTGACGTACAGGACAGGTGTTATCTATCAGTGACGCACCTGACAGGTGTTATCTATCAGTGACGTACAGGACATGTGTTATCTATCAGTGACGTACAGGACATGTGTTATCTATCAGTGATGTACAGGACAGGTGTTATCTATCAGTGATGTACAGGACAGGTGTTATCTATCAGTGATGTACAGGACATGTGTTATCTATCAGTGACGTAAAGGACATGTGTTATCTATCAGTGACGTACAGGACAGGTGTTATCTATCAGTGACGCACAGGACAGGGATTATCTATCAGTGATGTACAGGACATGTGTTATCTATCAGTGATGTACAGGACAGGTGTTATCTATCAGTGACGTACAGGACAGGTGTTATCTATCAGTGATGTACAGGACAGGTGTTATCTATGAGTGATGTACAGGACAGGTATTATCTATCATTGAAGTACAGGGCAGGTGTTATCTATCATTTAAGTACAGGACAGGTGTTATCTATCAGTGACGTAGAGGACAGGTATTATCTATCAGTGACGTACAGGACAGTTATTATCTATCAGTGACGTACAGGACAGGTATTATCTACAGTATCAGTGACGAAGAGGACATGTGTTATCTATCAGTGACGTACAGGACAGGTATTATCTATCAGTGATGTACAGGACAGGTGTTATCTATCAGTGACGTACAGTACAGGTGTTATCTATCAGTGATGTACAGGACAGGTGGTATCTATCATTGAAGTACAGGACAGGTGTTCTCTATCAGTGACGTACAGGACAGGTGTTCTCTATCAGTGACGTACAGGACAGGGATTATCTATCAGTGATGTACAGGACAGGTGTTATCAGAGACGTACAGTACAGGTGTTATCTATCAGTGACGTACAGGACAGGTGTTATCTATCAGTGACGTACAGGACAGGTATTATCTATCAGTGATGTACAGGACTGGTGTTATCTATCAGTGATGTACAGGACTGGTATTATCTATCAGTGATGTACAGGACAGGTGTTATCTATCAGTGACGTACAGGACAGGTGTTATCTATCAGTGACGTACAGGACAAGTGTTATCTATCAGTGATGTACAGGACAGGTGTTATCTATCAGTGATGTACAGGACAGGTGTTATCTATCAGTGACATACAGGACAGGTGTTATCTATCAGTGACGTACAGGACAAGTGTTATCTATCAGTGATGTACAGGACAGGTGTTATCTATCAGTGACGTACAGGACAGGTGTTATCTATCAGTGACGCACAGGACAGGGATTATCTATCAGTGATGTACAGGACAGGTGTTATCTATCAGTGACGTACAGGACAGGTGTTATCTATCAGTGACGTACAGTACAGGTGTTATCTATCAGTGATGTACAGGACAGGTGTTATCTATCAGTGACGTACAGGACAGGGATTATCTATCAGTGACGTAGAGGACATGTGTTATCTATCAGTGATGTACAGGACAGGTGTCATCTATCAGTGATGTACAGGACATGTGTTATCTATCAGTGACATACAGGACAGGTGTTATCTATCAGTAATGTACAGTACAGGTGTTATCTATCAGTGACGTACAGGGCAGGTATTATCTATCAGTGACGTACAGGACAGGTGTTGTTTATCAGTGACGTACAGGACAGGTGTTATCTATCAGTGACGTACAGGACAGGTATTATCTATCAGTGACGTACAGGACAGGTATTATCTATCAGTGACGTACAGGACAGGTGTTATCTATCAGTGACTGTGACAGGACGGTACCGTACGGGAGCACTCGCCGCTTGCCGCGTCCCGTCGACTGCGCACAGAATGGAAAGTCAAGCCGCACGAGGCCTGACCACATAGGGGATTCCCACTTACCGTCAGTAACCGCCTGTTACTGACTCCACCCACTGCGTTGTGGGCGGGTTCTTGCTGCCACCACCAAACTCCTAACCTGCCGTGGCGTTTGGAACCACAGTTCTGCTCTGTATGTGCCGACGCACTGCCTTACCACAGCTGTGTGGTGCTGACGAATCCCCACTAGCCACTTGCTAGGCCTCTACCGGTAGCTGGCGGAAGGCGGAGCTTGGAGACGCTAGGTGCTTCCCTGGACAGCCGGAGGACGGGGCTAGGTTTGGCCTAACCCTGTTGGTCACAAGATGAAGCAGTCTTCTTAAGGCAAAGATGTTTATTGCTCAATAACCTTTAAAAAGGCTCCTCCCTATTGCTAGGGGCAACAGCATACAATTCAGCAGAATAAGATGGAATAATAACTACAACTCTGGAGGCACGCAGGTCTCCTTTTTATGTCAGTTTTCCACACAGTATCACAGGGGGGTAAGCCCTCCCTGTCTTCTCCAACCAATCAGGTTATTTTACAAAATACCAATAAATTACATTTTACAAGGATATAAGTGCAATAAAACAATATCCTCCTTCCTGTCACCCAGACAACGTTTTGTATCAGATTAACATTCACTATTGATAAATTTATTACATATCTTCAAAATACAAATGTGTCTGGTCATTCCCATCTGCAGGCAATCCCAGTGTTTAAGATTACAACAGGAATAGCTACAATACAAACAAACGGTCTTCCTTTCTTTATCTGCCATTCACGGATCGTATCCCCTACATGAAACAGATTCCAAGCCCATAGACCCAGTGATTAGTATCTCTCTCTAAGGAACTTACACATCAAAAGGTATTGTCCTTCACACCTCGCTGCTAGGACAGGACCATTAGCATGCCACTTCCTATTTCCAGAGGATAAGAGATGCTTATTCAGTAACTGCATTTTTCCTTTAAATACATTTCATTTAAACACGTGTTTCCCTTTAAATATACACCAAGCCTGTCTTGAATATAAAATAAATACATTTAAACATGTCTTCCTGCAATGGTGCACAGAGCACTACATATGACATGTTAAAACACATCATTCAACAAACTTTTAAACAGTGCGCAACATGGCGCTGGGCACGCGGGTTAACCCCTTCAGTGCCGCAGACGCCATTATACGTGTGGCTGGCTAGTCTCTCCGGCCACATTCCTCCCCCCCCATTCAAGCGGGTCAACCAGGGACCCATGTCCCAACGATTTGGGTCCTGGTCCCGCAGTCCCTTGTGTTGAAGGGGACGCTACCTAGGGTGTGTAGGCTCCTGCCTAGACAGTTCATCCATAGTGCAGTGGGCCTCTCTTCGTGGGTGCACAATGTTCAAATAGTCCACCTGAAGTCCAAGTTCAAGGCGCCACCACAAAAGTCTGTCCAATTTCCCCAAGGTAGGTTGCAGCCACCTAACAGGTAGGTGGTAAGTCACCACGGTGGGGGGCTGGTTACAAACAAGTGACACCCAAGGTGTCCCAATTGTGGCATACCCCACCTCCCACCATAGCAGTTTTCTGCTCAAACAGGCCACAGGGTGCTCCTGCCCATATGGCTCTTTCTGGCTCGGTACTGCTCCCAGTCCGTGCAGTGGCGCAATAGTTCGTAACACACAGTCCTGGTCAAGAATGTGCGCCATCAGCACTGGAGCGGGTACCCGAGCCTCTTTCAATGACTGGGATGCCAACTCGCAAGCGGGTGCAAAGTCCACTGACTTGGGAATGCCCTTCCTAGCCATCTCTGTCAAGGGGTTCACTACAGGACTAAAGTCAATGACAACATGTCCGTAGGGCCTTACAGGTTCTAAGGTCAGTACCGGTCTGGGTGATGTGGGTCGGGGACAGCCTCTGGTTGCCTCCACCCCCTCTGGGTTGGGCCTACCCCGGTCTCCTCCCACATGGTGCCCCAGGCACTGCACCTCCGTCATACCTATCTGGCAACTGTCTGCCCTAACTGTCAGACCTGCCCTCCAATCCTCCTCCGTCGACCTATGACTCGGGAAACCTACCCTGTCACCTAGGCCTACTCCTTCCTCCTCGTCCGTTACCTGTGCCACAGTGATGGCGGCCAGACCACCAGCCTCTGGATCCTGTGTGGCATCCACTACAGGGAGGCTGCGTGTCTTCCCCGATCTACGGTGCACAGGTAGGGGACCTGCTATGTCCACAGCAACTTGCTGCAAGGGTTCTCCTATGGGCAGAGGCCCAGAGACAACACAACCGCTGGAGTGCCCCGGCTGCCAACGCATGGCACCAGCCTTACATGTGGTCTGGGCGTCATCCGACATTCCAGACCAGGGTAAGCTCTGTGTCAGGCACTTCAGGGTACGGTCTGTCTCCGGGTTACTGTCCAAAGGGGTTTCACTGGCAACCGACACCGGTTGAGCAGGAACGTTCCCTGAGGGGACCAGTTGGACACATTCCCTATCTGGTCTATCCCTTCCCACTTTCCTGTCTACCCTGTACCTTAACCCTTCCCGCCAGGTCAAACTTCCTGCCCCAACCCTGTCAAGGCCGCTGCCAGAGTGGCGCCTCATGCCTTTCGGGGATGGGTCAGAGAGTTGAGCCTCCCTAAACTCCTGCCTGTGGCCCTCAATCTCTCCTAAATTGGGACACTCTACAGGGGGATCTAGGTGGGGACTACTAGGGTCAGTCTGGTAGGGGTCAGTCATGGAAAAGTCAGTGTGGTTTCTCATACTCACCGCCGGAGTTGGCAAACCACTTGGGTCAGGAGCATCATTGGGCACCCCCACAGGATCACACGAGCTGGAACCGACATCCTCTGCGTTGCTAGGGGACGTAGGCATACCAGAGGCAAAAGGCATGCGGGGTCGATGTACTGATCTAGCCGCTGTAATCTTTTCCTCTGGGCTGGTTGATGCTGTGGTTGGCTGTGCTGGCAGTTGTCTAGCAGCTGTAGTCGTTTCCTCTGGGCTGGGCTGTGCTGGAGTAGCTGATGTCAACGGTGGTTTTGGAACTTGACTCCGGGGAATGGCGCCAACAAACGTAGTGACGATCCCACCACCCAGGTCATTTCCTAGGACCACATCAGTTGGGAGACCATCCATGACGGCAACTTCTCGCAACTCTGGTCCAGCTCCCCAGTCCAGGTAGACTCTTGCCATGGGAACCGCTTTTTCTGTTCCTTCTGCCAGGGTGATCGTGGCAGTGCGACCCTGCAATACTGCAGCAGGATCTATAAGGTGGGGGCTCACCACAGTGATTGAGGCCCCAGAGTCTCTTAGGCCTTCTCCCTGCAGGGGTCCCACGTGGACTGGCTGCAGGTGCCTCCACATGTTGTGTAGGGGCTGTTTGGCCATGCAGGTGACTCTCTCCGCAGAGTGCACCTGTCTCTCACCACACTCCATCGGACTGACTGGAGGGGGAACAGTCTCTGTAGGCTCATCTCCTCTCGTCAAACAAGCGATCCGGGCTCCAGCACTCGGATTTGGGGCACGAGTCTGGGGTGCTTGGGATGCAGGACAGTTCATCCTCAGATGTCCGATTTTCCCACAGCCGTAGCACTTCTTCTCCAGTCGTGGCACCGATGATCTCTGATCAGTTGCAGGGACGCTGCGGTGCGGTTGCTGGCCAAGAGCACTCGGGTTGGAAGATGCTTGTCTTTGGGGGTGATGAGTTGAAGAGGGGTGTCCCCCTGGTGGTACAGTCTTTTGGAGCTGGCTGGGCGCTTCTGCCCCCGTGGCCGAATTGCCACATATTTGTCGGCTAATTGGGCAGCCATTTTTAAGCTGGGTGGCTCCCGATCTAGCACCCACTCCTTCACTTCTTGGGCGCACCTGCGGTAGAACTGCTCTCTGCAGATCAGGTCGATCAGTGCGTCCCATGTAGTGGCTTCCGAATCCTTCACCCACTTCACCACGTACTGCCGCAGCTGGGTGGCGAACTGCTCATGGGTGCTGCTAGGATTCTTGGGCAAGTCTCTGAACTTCTTCCTGTAAGACTCTGGAGTGATGAAGAATCGCTGGAGGAGGGCCTTCGCGACTTCGTCGTAGTTCCCACAGTCCTCCGTCGCCACTCCTCGATAGGCCTCCAAGGCCTCTCCATGCAGAGTGGGCACAAGGTGTCTCACCCACTCTGACTTGGGTAGATCGTGTAGTTTACAAGTCCTTTCAAAAACTTGCAAATGTCCATCAATGTCCCCATCACTGTCTGCAAACTTGGCAAACTGTATACGTCCTGATCTGTGTACAACAGCTGACAACGGCTCCCGGGGTACCACGGCCTGTGGTGCCCGCTCCGCATGCCACATCCGAATGACAAGCATGCGTTCTTGCTCCGTTGCCCTTTCCCCCAATTCCGCTAGCCGATCTGCTAGGGTATCCGGGCCGCCCCTGGGACGTTGGGATCCTGGCCCTGCTAGGGATTGCTGGGAAACATTGCTGCTGTGAGAGTGGGCGGGGCTTGTGGTTCTCACCGGTTCCTTACGAAGGTCCACTGTTGGGCCGTCCTCTGCGATGCTGACGCCGTCAGTGCTTTCCACCTCCGCCCGATGGGACTCTTCCACGCTCCTGAACGACGCCTTCATGACGCTTCTGGACGCGTTGAAAGGGATATCCACACCCTTCTCCTGGCACACGATCTCCAGATCATCCTTGGACATTCCGCTGAATTCCGCCATCTTGTGCGTTCTCCTGCGCTGCAGTTACTCCTCTCCTGAGTAACTCGGCTTCTCCAATCGGGTGATGAAAAGCCGCCTGGGAATATCCCACCACTATGCCACCAATTTCTGTGACAGGACGGTACCGTACGGGAGCACTCGCCGCTTGCCGCGTCCCGTCGACTGCGCACAGAATGGAAAGTCAAGCCGCACGAGGCCTGACCACATAGGGGATTCCCGCTTACCGTCAGTAACCGCCTGTTACTGACTCCACCCACTGCATTGTGGGCGGGTTCTTGCTGCCACCACCAAACTCCTAACCTGCCGTGGCGTTTGGAACCACAGTTCTGCTCTGTATGTGCCGACGCACTGCCTTACCACAGCTGTGTGGTGCTGACGAATCTATCAGTGACGTACAGGACAGGTGTTATCTATCAGTGACGTACAGGACAAGTGTTATCTATCAGTGATGTACAGGACAGGTGTTATCTATCAGTGACGTACAGGACAGGTGTTATCTATCAGTGACGCACAGGACAGGGATTATCTATCAGTGATGTACAGGACAGGTGTTATCTATCAGTGACGTACAGGACAGGTGTTATCTATCAGTGACGTACAGTACAGGTGTTATCTATCAGTGATGTACAGGACAGGTGTTATCTATCAGTGACGTACAGGACAGGGATTATCTATCAGTGACGTAGAGGACATGTGTTATCTATCAGTGATGTACAGGACAGGTGTCATCTATCAGTGATGTACAGGACATGTGTTATCTATCAGTGACGTACAGGACAGGTGTTATCTATCAGTAATGTACAGTACAGGTGTTATCTATCAGTGATGTACAGGACAGGTGTTATGTATCAGTGATGTACAGGGCAGGTATTATCTATCAGTGACGTACAGGACAGGTGTTGTTTATCAGTGACGTACAGGACAGGTGTTATCTATCAGTGACTGTGACAGGACGGTACCGTACGGGAGCACTCGCCGCTTGCCGCGTCCCGTCGACTGCGCACAGAATGGAAAGTCAAGCCGCACGAGGCCTGACCACATAGGGGATTCCCGCTTACCGTCAGTAACCGCCTGTTACTGACTCCACCCACTGCGTTGTGGGCGGGTTCTTGCTGCCACCACCAAACTCCTAACCTGCCGTGGCGTTTGGAACCACAGTTCTGCTCTGTATGTGCCGACGCACTGCCTTACCACAGCTGTGTGGTGCTGACGAATCCCCACTAGCCACTTGCTAGGCCTCTACCGGTAGCTGGCGGAAGGCGGAGCTTGGAGACGCTAGGTGCTTCCCTGGACAGCCGGAGGACGGGGCTAGGTTTGGCCTAACCCTGTTGGTCACAAGATGAAGCAGTCTTCTTAAGGCAAAGATGTTTATTGCTCAATAACCTTTAAAAAGGCTCCTCCCTATTGCTAGGGGCAACAGCATACAATTCAGCAGAATAAGATGGAATAATAACTACAACTCTGGAGGCACGCAGGTCTCCTTTTTATGTCAGTTTTCCACACAGTATCACAGGGGGGTAAGCCCTCCCTGTCTTCTCCAACCAATCAGGTTATTTTACAAAATACCAATAAATTACATTTTACAAGGATATAAGTGCAATAAAACAATATCCTCCTTCCTGTCACCCAGACAACGTTTGGTATCAGATTAACATTCACTATTGACAAATTTATCACATATCTTCAAAATACAAATGTGTCTGGTCATTCCCATCTGCAGGCAATCCCAGTGTTTAAGATTACAACAGGAATAGCTACAATACAAACAAACGGTCTTCCTTCCTTTATCTGCCATTCACGGATCGTATCCCCTACATGAAACAGATTCCAAGCCCATAGACCCAGTGATTAGTATCTCTCTCTAAGGAACTTACACATCAAAAGGTATTGTCCTTCACACCTCGCTGCTAGGACAGGACCATTAGCATGCCACTTCCTATTTCCAGAGGATAAGAGATGCTTATTCAGTAACTGCATTTTTCCTTTAAATACATTTCATTTAAACACGTGTTTCCCTTTAAATATACACCAAGCCTGTCTTGAATATAAAATAAAATAAGAATTTACTCACCGGTAATTCTATTTCTCGTAGTCCGTAGTGGATGCTGGGCACTCCGTAAGGACCATGGGGAATAGCGGGCTCCGAAGGAGGCTGGGCACTCTAGAAAGATCTTAGACTACCTGGTGTGCACTGGCTCCTCCCACTATGACCCTCCTCCAAGCCTCAGTTAGGTACTGTGCCCGGACGAGCGTACACAATAAGGAAGGATTTTGAATCCCGGGTAAGACTCATACCAGCCACACCAATCACACCGTACAACTCGTGATATGAAACACAGTTAACAGTATGAAACAATAGAGCCTCTCAACAGATGGCTCAACAATAACCCGATTTAGTTAACAATAACTATGTACAAGTATTGCAGATAAACCGCACTTGGGATGGGCGCCCAGCATCCACTACGGACTACGAGAAATAGAATTACCGGTGAGTAAATTCTTATTTTCTCTGACGTCCTAGTGGATGCTGGGAACTCCGTAAGGACCATGGGGATTATACCAAAGCTCCCAAACGGGCGGGAGAGTGCGGATGACTCTGCAACACCGAATGAGAGAACTCCAGGTCCTCCTCAGCCAGGGTATCAAATTTTTATAATTTTGCAAACGTGTTTGCCCCTGACCAAGTAGCAGCTCGGCAAAGTTGTAAAGCCGAGACCCCTCGGGCAGCCGCCCAAGATGAGCCCACCTTCCTTGTGGAATGGGCATTGACAGATTTTTGGCTGTGGCAGGCCTGCCACAGAATGTGCAAGCTGAATTGCACTACAAATCCAACGAGCAATAGTCTGCGTAGAAGCAGGAGCACCCAGCTTGTTGGGTGCATATAGGATAAACAGCGAGTCAGATTTTCTGACTCCAGCCGTTCTGGAAACATATATTTTCAGGGCCCTGACCCCTTCTAACAACTTGGAGTCCTCCAAGTCCCTAGTAGCCGTAGGCACCACCATAGGCTGGTTCAGGTGAAACGCTGACACCACCTTAGGGAGAAATGGGGACGAGTCCTCCATTCTGCCCTATCCATATGGAAAATCAGATAAGGGCTTTTACATGATAAAGCCGCCAATTCTGATACTTGCCTGGCCGAAGCCAAGGCCAATAACATGACCACCTTCCACGTGAGATATTTCAGATCCACGGTTTTTAGTGGCTCAAACCAATGTGACTTTAAGAAACTCAACACCACGTTGAGATCCCAAGGTGCAACAGGAGGCACAAAAGGGGGCTGACTATGCAGCACTCCTTTTATAAATGTCTGAACTTCAGGTACTGAAGCTAGTTCTTTTTGAAAGAAAATCGACAGAGCCGAGATCTGTACCTTAATGGAAACCAATCTAAGGCCCATAGTCACTCCTGCTTGCAGGAAATGCAGAAATCGACCTAGTTGAAATTCCTCTGTTGGGGCCCTTTCGGCCTCACACCATGCAACATATTTTCGCCATATGCGGTGATAATGAGTTGCTGTAACCTCTTTCCTGGCTTTAGTAAGCGTAGGAATGACTTCCTCCGGAATGCCCTTTTCCTTCAGGATCCGGCGTTCAACCGCCATGCCGTCAAACGCAGCCGCGGTAAGTATTGGAACAGACAGGGCCCCTGCTGCCGCAGGTCCTGTCTGAGTGGCAGAGGCCATGGGTCCTCTGATATAAATTCTTGAAGTTCAGGGTACCAAGCTCTTCTTGGCCATCCACGAGTATCGTTCTTACTCCTCGCCTTCTTATTATTCTCAGTACCTTTGGTATGAGAGGCAGAGGGGAGAACACATAAACCGACTGGTACACCCACGGTGTTACCAGAGCGTCCATAGCTATCGCCTGAGGGTCCCTTGACCTGGTGCAATATCTTTTATAGCTTTTTGTTGAGGCGGGACGCCATCATGTCCACCTGTGGCCTTTCCCAATGGTGTACAATCCTATTGGAAGACTTCTGGAGGAAGTCCCCATTCTCCCGGGTGGAGGTCGTGTCTGTTGAGAAGATCTGCTTCCCAGTTGTCCACTCCGGGAATGAACACTGCTGACAGTGCTAACACATGATTTTCCGCCTATCGGAGAATCCTTGTGGCTTCTGCCATCGCCATCCTGCTTCTTGTGCCGCCCTGTTGGTTTACATGGGCGACTGCCGTGATGTTGTCTGATTGGATCAGTACCGGCTAGTTTTAAAGCAGAGGCCTTGCCGGCCTCAGGGCATTGTAAATGGCCCTCAGGTCCAGAATATTTATGTGTAGGGAAATAACCTGACTTGACCAAAGTCCCTGGAAGTTTCTTCCCTGTGTGACTGCCCCCCAGCCTCAAAGGCTGGAATCCATGGTCACTAGGACCTAGTCCTGTATGCCGAACCTGCGGCCCTCTTGAAGATGGGCACTCTGCAGCCACCACAGTAGAGATACCCTGGTCCTTGGAGACAGGGTTATCAGCCTATGCATCGGAAGATGCGATCCGGACCACTTGTCCAACAGGTCCCTCTGAAAAGTTCTTGTATGGAACCTGCCTAATGGGATTGCTTCGTAGGAAGCTACCATTTTTCCCAGGACTCGCGTGCAATGATGCACCGCTACCTATTTTGGCTTCAGGAGGTCTCTGACTAGAGATGACAACTCCTTGGCTTTCTCCTCCGGGAGAAACACTATTTCTGGTTTATGTCCAGAACCATCCCCAGGAACAGTAGACGTGTCATAGGAACCAGCTGTGACTTTGGACTGTTTAGAATCCAACCATGCTGTTGTAGCACTTTCCAAAATAGTGCTACCCCGACTACCAACTGCTCCTTGGACCTCGCCCTTATAACGAGATTGTCCAAGTACGGGATAATTACAACTCCCTTTTTTCGAAGGAGTAACATCATTTCAGCCATTACCTTGATAAAACACCCTCGGTGCCATGTACAGTCCAAACGGCAGTGTCTGGACTTGGTAATGGTAATCCTGTACCACAAATCTGAGGTACTCCTGGCGAGGATGGTAAATGGGGACATGCAGGTAAGCATCCTTGATGTCCCGGGATACCATGTAATCCCCCTCGTCCAGGCTTGCAATAACCGCCCTGAGCGATTCCATCTTGAACTTGAATTTTTTTATGTATGTGTTCAAGGATTTTAAATATAAAATGGGTCACACCGAACCATGCGGTTTCGGTACCCCAACCCGTGTGAAATAGTAACCCCGTCCTTGTTGAAGTAGGGGCACCTTGAGTATTACCTGCTGGGAATACCGCTTATTAATTGCCTCTAGCACAGCCTCCCTGCCTGAGGGAGTTGTCAGCAAGGCATATTTTAGTAAACGGCTGGGGGGAGACATCTCGAATTCCAGCTTGTACCCCTGAAATACTACTTGAAAGAAACAGGGATCCACCTGTGAGCGAGCCCACTAATTGCTGAAATTTTTGAGACGGCCCCCCACCGTACCTGGCTACACCTGTGGGGCACCCGCGTCATGGTGTGGACTCACAGGAGGCGGGGGAAGAATCTTGATTCTGGGAACAGGCTGACTGGTGCAGCTTTTTCCCTCTACCCCTTGTCTCTGTACAGAAAGGAAGCGCCATTTGACCCGCTTGCTTTTCTGAAGCCGAAAGGACTGTACCTTTGTCTGTGAGGAAACCTGAGGTAAAATTATTTCTTCCCAGCAGTTGCTGTGGATACGAGGTCTCAGAGACCATCCCCAAATAATTCCTCACCCTTATAAGGCTCTCTATGCGCTTTTTAAGTCAGCATCACCTGTCCAGTGACAGGTCTCTAATACCCTCCTGACAGAATGGACATTACATTTATTTTGGATGCCAGCCGGCAAAATATCCCTCTGTGCATCCCCCATATATAAGACGACGTCTTTAATATGTTTTTATGTTTGCCAACTAGTATCCCTGTTTGACAGGGTCACCGACCACGCTGCAGCAGCACTATCTGCAGGTCTCAGTCTAGTACCTGAGTGTGTAAATACAGACTTCAGGATAGCCTCCTGTTTTTTATCAACAGGTACCTATTAAAGTGGCCGTATCCTAAGACGGCAGTGCCACCTTTTTTGACAAACGTGTGAGCGCCTTATCCACCCTAGGGGATATCTCCCAGCGTAACTTATCCTCCTGGCGGGAAAGGGTACGCCATCAGTAACTTTTTATAAATTACCAGTTTCTTAACGGGGGAACCCACGCTTTTCACACACTTCATTTATTCATCTGATGGGGGAACAAAACACTGCCTGTTTTTTCTCCCCAAACCTAAAACCCATTTTTAGAGGTGCTTGGGTTAAAGTCAGAAATGTATAACACATTTTTTATTGCCGGGATCAAGTCACGGATATTCCTAGTGGATTGTGTATATGTCTCCACCTTGTCGACACTGGAGTCAGACTCCGTGTCGACATCTGTGTCTGCCATCTGAGAGAGCGGGCGTGAGCCCCTGATGGCCTTTGAGACGCCTGGGCAAGCGCGGGCTGCGAAGCCGGCTGTCCCACAGCTGTTACGTCATCCACCCTTTTATGTAAGGAGTTGACACTGTCGGTTAATACCTTTCACCTATCCATCCATTCTGGTGTCGGCCCCACAGGGGGCGACATCACATATATCGGCCTCTGTTCCGTCACCATATAAGCCTCCTCATTCAACATGTCGACACCGCCGTACCGACACACCGCAGACACACAGGGAATGCTCTAAACGAGGACAGGACCCACAAAAGCCCTTTGGGGGGACAGAGTGAGAGTATGCCAGCACACACCAGAGCGCTATATAATGCAGGGACTAACTAAGTTATGTCCCCTATAGCTGCTGTTTTTATATATAATGTATACTGCGCCTAAATTTAGTGCCCCCCCTCTCTTTATTAACCCTTTGTAGACTGCAGGGGAGAGCTAGGGAGCTTCCTTCCAGCGGAGCTGTGAGGGAAAATGGCGCCAGTGTGCTGAGGAGATAGGCTCCGCCCCTTTTTCGCGGCCTATTCTCCCGTTTTTTATGGAATTCTGGCAGGGGTATTTACCTCATATATAGCCCCTGGGGCTATATATTGAGGTATTTTAGCCAGCCAAGGTGTTTTTATTGCTGCCTCAGGGCGCCCCCCCCAGCGCCCTGCACCCTCAGTGACCGGAGTGTGAAGTGTGTGAGAGGAGCAATGGCGCACAGCTGCAGTGCTGTGCGCTACCTTGGTGAAGACAGAGTCTTCATGCCGCCGATTTTCCGGACCATCTTCTTGCTTCTGGCTCTGTAAGGGGGACGGCGGCGCGGCTCCGGGACCGAACATCAAGGCTGGGCCTGCGGTCGATCCCTCTGGAGCTAATGGTGTCCAGTAGCCTAAGAAGCCCAATCCGGCTGCAAGCAGGCGAGTTCGCTTCTTCTCCCCTTAGTCCCTCGCTGCAGTGAGCCTGTTGCCAGCAAGTCTCACTGAAAATAAAAAAAAATCTAAGACTATTACTTTCTAAGAGCTCAGGAGAGCCCCTAGTGTGCATCCAACCTCGGCCGGGCACGAAATCTAACTGAGGCTTGGAGGAGGGTCATAGTGGGAGGAGCCAGTGCACACCAGGTAGTCTAAGATCTTTCTAGAGTGCCCAGCCTCCTTCGGAGCCCGCTATTCCCCATGGTCCTTATGGAGTTCCCAGCATCCACTAGGACGTCAGAGAAATACATTTAAACATGTCTTCCTGCAATGGTGCACAGAGCACTACATATGACATGTTAAAACACATCATTCAACAAACTTTTAAACAGTGCGCAACATGGCGCTGGGCACGCGGGTTAACCCCTTCAGTGCCGCAGACGCCATTATACGTGTGGCTGGCTAGTCTCTCCGGCCACAGTGACGTACAGGACAGGTGTTATCTATCAGTGACGTACGGGACAGGGATAATCTATCAGTGATGTACAGGACATGTGTTATCTATCAGTGACGTAGAGGACATGTGTTATCTATCAGTGACGTACAGGACAGGTATTATCTATCAGTGATGTACAGGACAGGTGTTATCCATCAGTGATGTACAGGACAGGTATTATCTATCAGTGATGTACAGGACAGGTGTTATCTATCAGTGACGTACAGGACAGGTATTATCTATCAGTGATGTACAGGACAGGTGTTATCCATCAGTGATGTACAGGACAGGTGTTATCTATCAGTGACGTACAGGACAGGTATTATCTATCAGTGATGTACAGGACAGGTGTCATCCATCAGTGATGTACAGGACAGGTGTTATCTATCAGTGACGTACAGGACAGGTGTTATCTATCAGTGATGTACAGGACAGGTGTTATCTATCAGTGATATGCAGGACAGGTGTTATCTATCAGTGACGTACAGGACAGGTGTTATCTATCAGTGATATGCAGGACAGGTGTTATCTATCAGTGACGTACAGGACAGGTGTTATCTATCAGTGACGTACTGGACAGGTGTTATCTATCAGTGACGTACAGGACAGGTGTTATCTATCAGTGACGTACAGGACAGGTGTTATCTATCAGTGACGTACAGGACAGGGATTATCTATCAGTGATGTACAGGACAGGTGTTTTCTATCAGTGACGTACAGGACAGGTGTCATTTATCAGTGATGTACAGGATCAGTGACGTACAGGACAGGTGTTATCTATCAGTGACGTACAGGACAGGTGTTATCTATCAGTGACGTACTGGACAGGTGTTATCTATCAGTGACGTACAGGACAGGTGTTATCTATCAGTGACGTACAGGACAGGTGTTATCTATCAGTGACGTACAGGACAGGGATTATCTATCAGTGACGTACAGGACAGGTGTTATCTATCAGTGACGTACAGGACAGGTGTTATCTATCAGTGATGTGCAGGACAGGTGTTATCTATCAGTGACGTACAGGACAGGTGTTATCCATCAGTGACGTACAGGACAGGGATTATCTATCAGTGATGTGCAGGACAGGTGTTATCTATCAGTGACGTACAGGACAGGTGTTATCTATCAGTGACGTACCGGACAGGGATTATCTATCAGTGACGTACAGGACAGGTGTTATCTATCAGTGACGTACAGGACAGGTGTTATCTATCAGTGATATACAGGACAGGTGTTATCTATCAGTGATGTACAGGACAGGTGTTATCTATCAGTGACGTACAGGACAGGTATTATCTATCAGTAATGTACAGGACAGGTGTTATCTATCAGTGACGTGCAGGACAGGTGTTATCTACCAGTGATGTACAGGACAGGTGTTATCTATCAGTGACGTACTGGACAGGTGTTATCTATCAGTGACGTACAGGACAGGTGTTATCTATCAGTGACGTACAGGACAGGTGTTATCTATCAGTGATATACAGGACAGGTATTATCTATCAGTGATATGCAGGACAGGTGTTATCTACCAGTGACGTACAGGACAGGTGTTATCTATCAGTGACGTACTGGACAGGTGTTATCTATCAGTGACGTACAGGACAGGTGTTATCTATCAGTGACGTACAGGACAGGTGTTATCTATCAGTGACGTACAGGACAGGGATTATCTATCAGTGATGTACAGGACAGGTGTTTTCTATCAGTGACGTACAGGACAGGTGTCATTTATCAGTGATGTACAGGATCAGTGACGTACAGGACAGGTGTTATCTATCAGTGACGTACAGGACAGGGATTATCTATCAGTGACGTACAGGACAGGTGTTATCTATCAGTGACGTACAGGACAGGTGTTATCTATCAGTGATGTACAGGACAGGTGTTATCTATCAGTGACGTACAGGACAGGTGTTATCCATCAGTGATGTACAGGACAGGTGTTATCTATCAGTGACATGCAGGACAGGTGTTATCTACCAGTGATGTACAGGACAGGTATTATCTATCAGTGATGTACAGGACAGGTGTAATCTATCAGTGATGTACAGGACAGGTGTTATCTATCAATGATGTACAGGACAGGTGTTATCTGTCAGTGACGTGCAGGACAGGTATTATCTATCATTGAAGTACAGGATAGGTGTTATCTTGCAGTGATGTACAGGACAGGTATTATCTATCAGTGACGTAGAGGACATGTGTTATCTAGCAGTGATGTACAGGACAGGTATTATCTATCAGTGACGTACAGGACAGGTGTTATCTATCAGTGATGTACAGGACAGGTATTATCTATCAGTGATGTACAGGACAGGTGTTATCTATCAGTGACGTACAGTACAGGTGTTATCTATCAGTGATGTACAGGACATGTGTTATCCATCACTGATGTACAGGACAGGTGGTATCTATCATTGAAATACAGGACAGGTGTTCTCTATCAGTGACGTACAGGACAGGTGTTATCTATCAGTGACGTACAGGACAGGTGTTCTCTATCAGTGAGGTACAGGACAGGGATTATCTATCAGTGATGTACAGGACAGGTGTTATCAGAGACGTACAGTACAGGTGTTATCTATCAGTGACGTACAGGACAGGTGTTATCTATCAGTGACGTACAGGACAGGTATTATCTATCAGTGATGTACAGGACTGGTGTTATCTATCAGTGATGTACAGGACTCGTATTATCTATCAGTGATGTACAGGGCAGGTGTTATCTATCAGTGATGTACAGGACAGGTGTTATTTATCAGTGATGTACAGGACAGGTATTATCTATCAGTGATGTACAGGACAGGTGTTATCTATCAGTGATGTACAGGACTGGTATTATCTATCAGTGATGTACAGGACAGGTGTTATCAATCAGTGATGCACAGGACAGGTGTTATCAATCAGTGATGTACAGGACAGGTGTTATCTATCAGTGATGTACAGGACAGGTGTTATCTATCAGTGACGTACAGGACAGGTGTTATCTGTTAGTGACATACAGGACAGGTGTTATCTATCAGTGATGTACAGGACAGGTGTTATCTATCAGTGACGTACAGGACAGGTGTTATCTATCAGTGACGCACAAGACAGGGATTATCTATCAGTGATGTACAGGACAGGTGTTATCTTTCAGTGACGTACAGGACAGGTATTATCTATCAGTGACGTATAGGACAGGGATTATCTATCAATGATGTACAGGACAGGTATTATCTATCAGTGACGTATAGGACAGGTATTATCCATCAGTGAAGTACAGGACAGGTGTTATCTATCAGTGAAGTACAGGACAGGTGTTATCTATCAGTGATGTACAGGACAGGTATTATCTATCAGTGATGTACAGGACAGGTGTTATCTATCAGTGATGTACAGGACAGGTGTTATCTATCAGTGACGCAGAGGACAGGTATTATCTATCAATGATGTACAGGACAGGTATTATCTATCAGTGACGTATAGGACAGGTATTATCCATCAGTGAAGTACAGGACAGGTGTTATCTATCAGTGATGTACAGGACAGGTATTATCTATCAGTGATGTACAGGACAGGTATTATCTATCAGTGACGTATAGGACAGGGTTTATCTATCAGTGATGTACAGGACAGGTGTTATCTATCAGTGATGTACAGGACAGGTGTTATCTATCAGTGACGTACAGGACAGGTTTTATCTATCAGTGATGTACAGGACAGGTATTATCTATCAGTGACGTACAGGACAGGTGTTATCTATCAGTGATGTACAGGACAGGTGTCATCTATCAGTGATGTACAGGACATGTGTTATCTATCAGTGACGTACAGGACATGTGTTATCTATCAGTGACGTACAGGACAGGTGTTATCTATCAGTGATGTACAGTACAGGTGTTATCTATCAGTGATGTACAGGACAGGTGTTATCTATCAGTGACGTACAGGACAGGTGTTATCTATCAGTGACATACAGGACAGGTATTATCTATCAGTGATGTACAGGACAGGTATTATCTATCAGTGACGTATAGGACAGGTGTTATCTATCAGTGATGTACAGGACAGGTATTATCTATCAGTGACGTAGAGGACAGGTGTTATCTATCAGTGACGTACAGGACAGGTGTTATCTATCAGTGACGTACAGGACAGGTGTTATCTATCAGTGACATAGAGGACATGTGTTATCTATCAGTGATGTACAGGACAGGTGTTATCTATCAGTGATGTACAGGACAGGTGTTATCTATCAGTGACGTACAGGACAGGTGTTATCCATCAGTGATGTACAGGACAGGTGTTATCTATCAGTGACATGCAGGGCAGGTGTTATCTACCAGTGATGTACAGGACAGGTATTATCTATCAGTGATGTACAGGACAGGTGTAATCTATCAGTGATGTACAGGACAGGTGTTATCTATCAATGATGTACAGGACAGGTGTTATCTGTCAGTGACGTGCAGGACAGGTATTATCTATCATTGAAGTACAGGATAGGTGTTATCTTGCAGTGATGTACAGGACAGGTATTATCTATCAGTGACGTAGAGGACATGTGTTATCTAGCAGTGATGTACAGGACAGGTATTATCTATCAGTGACGTACAGGACAGGTGTTATCTATCAGTGATGTACAGGACAGGTATTATCTATCAGTGATGTACAGGACAGGTGTTATCTATCAGTGACGTACAGGACAGGGATTATCTATCAGTGATGTACAGGACAGGTGTTTTCTATCAGTGACGTACAGGACAGGTGTCATTTATCAGTTATGTACAGGATCAGTGACGTACAGGACAGGTGTTATCTATCAGTGATGTACAGGACAGGTGTTATCTATCAGTGACGCAGAGGACAGGTATTATCTATCAATGATGTACAGGACAGGTATTATCTATCAGTGACGTATAGGACAGGTATTATCCATCAGTGAAGTACAGGACAGGTGTTATCTATCAGTGATGTACAGGACAGGTATTATCTATCAGTGATGTACAGGACAGGTATTATCTATCAGTGACGTATAGGACAGGGTTTATCTATCAGTGATGTACAGGACAGGTGTTATCTATCAGTGATGTACAGGACAGGTGTTATCTATCAGTGACGTACAGGACAGGTTTTATCTATCAGTGATGTACAGGACAGGTATTATCTATCAGTGACGTACAGGACAGGTGTTATCTATCAGTGATGTACAGGACAGGTGTCATCTATCAGTGATGTACAGGACATGTGTTATCTATCAGTGACGTACAGGACATGTGTTATCTATCAGTGACGTACAGGACAGGTGTTATCTATCAGTGATGTACAGTACAGGTGTTATCTATCAGTGATGTACAGGACAGGTGTTATCTATCAGTGACGTACAGGACAGGTGTTATCTATCAGTGACATACAGGACAGGTATTATCTATCAGTGATGTACAGGACAGGTATTATCTATCAGTGACGTATAGGACAGGTGTTATCTATCAGTGATGTACAGGACAGGTATTATCTATCAGTGACGTAGAGGACAGGTGTTATCTATCAGTGACGTACAGGACAGGTGTTATCTATCAGTGACGTACAGGACAGGTGTTATCTATCAGTGACATAGAGGACATGTGTTATCTATCAGTGATGTACAGGACAGGTGTTATCTATCAGTGATGTACAGGACAGGTGTTATCTATCAGTGACGTACAGGACAGGTGTTATCCATCAGTGATGTACAGGACAGGTGTTATCTATCAGTGACATGCAGGACAGGTGTTATCTACCAGTGATGTACAGGACAGGTATTATCTATCAGTGATGTACAGGACAGGTGTAATCTATCAGTGATGTACAGGACAGGTGTTATCTATCAATGATGTACAGGACAGGTGTTATCTGTCAGTGACGTGCAGGACAGGTATTATCTATCATTGAAGTACAGGATAGGTGTTATCTTGCAGTGATGTACAGGACAGGTATTATCTATCAGTGACGTAGAGGACATGTGTTATCTAGCAGTGATGTACAGGACAGGTATTATCTATCAGTGACGTACAGGACAGGTGTTATCTATCAGTGATGTACAGGACAGGTATTATCTATCAGTGATGTACAGGACAGGTGTTATCTATCAGTGACGTACAGGACAGGGATTATCTATCAGTGATGTACAGGACAGGTGTTTTCTATCAGTGACGTACAGGACAGGTGTCATTTATCAGTTATGTACAGGATCAGTGACGTACAGGACAGGTGTTATCTATCAGTGACGTACAGGACAGGGATTATCTATCAGTGACGTACAGGACAGGTGTTATCTATCAGTGACGTACAGGACAGGTGTTATCTATCAGTGATGTACAGGACAGGTGTTATCTATCAGTGACGTACAGGACAGGTGTTATCCATCAGTGATGTACAGGACAGGTGTTATCTATCAGTGACATGCAGGACAGGTGTTATCTACCAGTGATGTACAGGACAGGTATTATCTATCAGTGATGTACAGGACAGGTGTAATCTATCAGTGATGTACAGGACAGGTGTTATCTATCAATGATGTACAGGACAGGTGTTATCTGTCAGTGACGTGCAGGACAGGTATTATCTATCATTGAAGTACAGGATAGGTGTTATCTTGCAGTGATGTACTGGACAGGTATTATCTATCAGTGACGTAGAGGACATGTGTTATCTAGCAGTGATGTACAGGACAGGTATTATCTATCAGTGACGTACAGGACAGGTGTTATCTATCAGTGATGTACAGGACAGGTATTATCTATCAGTGATGTACAGGACAGGTGTTATCTATCAGTGATGTACAGGACAGGTGTTATCTATCAGTGACGTACAGGACAGGTATTATCTATCAGTGACGTACAGTACAGGTGTTATCTATCAGTGATGTACAGGACATGTGTTATCCATCACTGATGTACAGGACAGGTGGTATCTATCATTGAAATACAGGACAGGTGTTCTCTATCAGTGACGTACAGGACAGGTGTTATCTATCAGTGACGTACAGGACAGGTGTTCTCTATCAGTGAGGTACAGGACAGGGATTATCTATCAGTGATGTACAGGACAGGTGTTATCAGAGACGTACAGTACAGGTGTTATCTATCAGTGACGTACAGGACAGGTGTTATCTATCAGTGACGTACAGGACAGGTATTATCTATCAGTGATGTACAGGACTGGTGTTATCTATCAGTGATGTACAGGACTCGTATTATCTATCAGTGATGTACAGGGCAGGTGTTATCTATCAGTGATGTACAGGACAGGTGTTATCTATCAGTGATGTACAGGACAGGTGTTATCTATCAGTGATGTACAGGACAGGTGTTATCTATCAGTGATGTACAGGACTGGTATTATCTATCAGTGACGTACAGGACAGGTGTTATCTGTTAGTGACATACAGGACAGGTGTTATCTATCAGTGATGTACAGGACAGGTGTTATCTATCAGTGACGTACAGGACAGGTGTTATCTATCAGTGACGCACAAGACAGGGATTATCTATCAGTGATGTACAGGACAGGTGTTATCTTTCAGTGACGTACAGGACAGGTATTATCTATCAGTGACGTATAGGACAGGGATTATCTATCAATGATGTACAGGACAGGTATTATCTATCAGTGACGTATAGGACAGGTATTATCCATCAGTGAAGTACAGGACAGGTGTTATCTATCAGTGAAGTACAGGACAGGTGTTATCTATCAGTGATGTACAGGACAGGTATTATCTATCAGTGATGTACAGGACAGGTGTTATCTATCAGTGATGTACAGGACAGGTGTTATCTATCAGTGAAGCAGAGGACAGGCATATCTATCAGTGATGTACAGGACAGGTGTTATCTATCAGTGACGTACAGGACAGGTGTTATCTATCAGTGACGCACAGGACAGGTATTATCTATCAATGATGTACAGGACAGGTATTATCTATCAGTGACGTATAGGACAGGTATTATCCATCAGTGAAGTACAGGACAGGTGTTATCTATCAGTGATGTACAGGACAGGTATTATCTATCAGTGATGTACAGGACAGGTATTATCTATCAGTGACGTATAGGACAGGGATTATCTATCAGTGATGTACAGGACAGGTGTTATCTATCAGTGATGTACAGGACAGGTGTTATCTATCAGTGACGTATAGGACAGGGATTATCTATCAGTGATGTACAGGACAGGTGTTATCTATCAGTGACGTACAGGACAGGTTTTATCTATCAGTGATGTACAGGACAGGTATTATCTATCAGTGACGTACAGGACAGGTGTTATCTATCAGTGATGTACAGGACAGGTGTCATCTATCAGTGATGTACAGGACATGTGTTATCTATCAGTGACGTACAGGACATGTGTTATCTATCAGTGACGTACAGGACAGGTGTTATCTATCAGTGATGTACAGTACAGGTGTTATCTATCAGTGATGTACAGGACAGGTGTTATCTATCAGTGACGTACAGGACAGGTGTTATCTATCAGTGACATACAGGACAGGTATTATCTATCAGTGATGTACAGGACAGGTATTATCTATCAGTGACGTATAGGACAGGTGTTATCTATCAGTGATGTACAGGACAGGTATTATCTATCAGTGACGTAGAGGACAGGTGTTATCTATCAGTGACGTACAGGACAGGTGTTATCTATCAGTGACGTACAGGACAGGTGTTATCTATCAGTGACATAGAGGACATGTGTTATCTATCAGTGATGTACAGGACAGGTGTTATCTATCAGTGATGTACAGGACAGGTGTTATCTATCAGTGACGTACAGGACAGGTGTTATCCATCAGTGATGTACAGGACAGGTGTTATCTATCAGTGACATGCAGGACAGGTGTTATCTACCAGTGATGTACAGGACAGGTATTATCTATCAGTGATATACAGGACAGGTGTAATCTATCAGTGATGTACAGGACAGGTGTTATCTATCAATGATGTACAGGACAGGTGTTATCTGTCAGTGACGTGCAGGACAGGTATTATCTATCATTGAAGTACAGGATAGGTGTTATCTTGCAGTGATGTACAGGACAGGTATTATCTATCAGTGACGTAGAGGACATGTGTTATCTAGCAGTGATGTACAGGACAGGTATTATCTATCAGTGACGTACAGGACAGGTGTTATCTATCAGTGATGTACAGGACAGGTATTATCTATCAGTGATGTACAGGACAGGTGTTATCTATCAGTGATGTACAGGACAGGTGTTATCTATCAGTGACGTACAGGACAGGTATTATCTATCAGTGACGTACAGTACAGGTGTTATCTATCAGTGATGTACAGGACATGTGTTATCCTTCAGTGATGTACAGGACAGGTGGTATCTATCATTGAAATACAGGACAGGTGTTCTCTATCAGTGACGTACAGGACAGGTGTTATCTATCAGTGACGTACAGGACAGGTGTTCTCTATCAGTGATGTACAGGACAGGGATTATCTATCAGTGATGTACAGGACAGGTGTTTTCTATCAGTGACGTACAGGACAGGTGTCATTTATCAGTGATGTACAGGATCAGTGACGTACAGGACAGGTGTTATCTATCAGTGACGTACAGGACAGGGATTATCTATCAGTGATGTACAGGACAGGTGTTTTCTATCAGTGACGTACAGGACAGGTGTCATTTATCAGTGATGTACAGGATCAGTGACGTACAGGACAGGTGTTATCTATCAGTGACGTACAGGACAGGGATTATCTATCAGTGACGTACAGGACAGGTGTTATCTATCAGTGACGTACAGGACAGGTGTTATCTATCAGTGATGTGCAGGACAGGTGTTATCTATCAGTGACGTACAGGACAGGTGTTATCCATCAGTGACGTACAGGACAGGGATTATCTATCAGTGATGTGCAGGACAGGTGTTATCTATCAGTGACGTACAGGACAGGTGTTATCTATCAGTGACGTACCGGACAGGGATTATCTATCAGTGACGTACAGGACAGGTGTTATCTATCAGTGACGTACAGGACAGGTGTTATCTATCAGTGATATACAGGACAGGTGTTATCTATCAGTGATGTACAGGACAGGTGTTATCTATCAGTGACGTACAGGACAGGTATTATCTATCAGTAATGTACAGGACAGGTGTTATCTATCAGTGACGCGCAGGACAGGTGTTATCTACCAGTGATGTACAGGACAGGTGTTATCTATCAGTGACGTACTGGACAGGTGTTATCTATCAGTGACGTACAGGACAGGTGTTATCTATCAGTGACGTACAGGACAGGTGTTATCTATCAGTGACGTACAGGACAGGGATTATCTATCAGTGATGTACAGGACAGGTGTTTTCTATCAGTGACGTACAGGACAGGTGTCATTTATCAGTGATGTACAGGATCAGTGACGTACAGGACAGGTGTTATCTATCAGTGACGTACAGGACAGGGATTATCTATCAGTGACGTACAGGACAGGTGTTATCTATCAGTGACGTACAGGACAGGTGTTATCTATCAGTGATGTACAGGACAGGTGTTATCTATCAGTGACGTACAGGACAGGTGTTATCCATCAGTGATGTACAGAACAGGTGTTATCTATCAGTGACATGCAGGACAGGTGTTATCTACCAGTGATGTACAGGACAGGTATTATCTATCAGTGATGTACAGGACAGGTGTAATCTATCAGTGATGTACAGGACAGGTGTTATCTATCAATGATGTACAGGACAGGTGTTATCTGTCAGTGACGTGCAGGACAGGTATTATCTATCATTGAAGTACAGGATAGGTGTTACCTTGCAGTGATGTACAGGACAGGTATTATCTATCAGTGACGTAGAGGACATGTGTTATCTAGCAGTGATGTACAGGACAGGTATTATCTATCAGTGACGTACAGGACAGGTGTTATCTATCAGTGATGTACAGGACAGGTATTATCTATCAGTGATGTACAGGACAGGTGTTATCTATCAGTGATGTACAGGACAGGTGTTATCTATCAGTGACGTACAGGACAGGTATTATCTATCAGTGACGTACAGTACAGGTGTTATCTATCAGTGATGTACAGGACATGTGTTATCCATCACTGATGTACAGGACAGGTGGTATCTATCATTGAAATACAGGACAGGTGTTCTCTATCAGTGACGTACAGGACAGGTGTTATCTATCAGTGACGTACAGGACAGGTGTTCTCTATCAGTGAGGTACAGGACAGGGATTATCTATCAGTGATGTAAAGGACAGGTGTTATCAGAGACGTACAGTACAGGTGTTATCTATCAGTGACGTACAGGACAGGTGTTATCTATCAGTGACGTACAGGACAGGTATTATCTATCAGTGATGTACAGAACTGGTGTTATCTATCAGTGATGTACAGGACTCGTATTATCTATCAGTGATGTACAGGGCAGGTGTTATCTATCAGTGATGTACAGGACAGGTGTTATCTATCAGTGATGTACAGGACAGGTATTATCTATCAGTGATGTACAGGACAGGTGTTATCTATCAGTGATGTACAGGACTGGTATTATCTATCAGTGATGTACAGGACAGGTGTTATCAATCAGTTATGTACAGGACAGGTGTTATCTATCAGTGACGTACAGGACAGGTGTTATCTGTTAGTGACATACAGGACAGGTGTTATCTATCAGTGATGTACAGGACAGGTGTTATCTATCAGTGACGTACAGGACAGGTGTTATCTATCAGTGACGCACAAGACAGGGATTATCTATCAGTGATGTACAGGACAGGTGTTATCTTTCAGTGACGTACAGGACAGGTATTATCTATCAGTGACGTATAGGACAGGGATTATCTATCAATGATGTACAGGACAGGTATTATCTATCAGTGACGTATAGGACAGGTATTATCCATCAGTGAAGTACAGGACAGGTGTTATCTATCAGTGAAGTACAGGACAGGTGTTATCTATCAGTGATGTACAGGACAGGTATTATCTATCAGTGATGTACAGGACAGGTGTTATCTATCAGTGATGTACAGGACAGGTGTTATCTATCAGTGACGCAGAGGACAGGCATATCTATCAGTGATGTACAGGACAGGTGTTATCTATCAGTGACGTACAGGACAGGTGTTATCTATCAGTGACGCACAGGACAGGTATTATCTATCAATGATGTACAGGACAGGTATTATCTATCAGTGACGTATAGGACAGGTATTATCCATCAGTGAAGTACAGGACAGGTGTTATCTATCAGTGATGTACAGGACAGGTATTATCTATCAGTGATGTACAGGACAGGTATTATCTAATAGTGACGTATAGGACAGGGATTATCTATCAGTGATGTACAGGACAGGTGTTATCTATCAGTGATGTACAGGACAGGTGTTATCTATCAGTGACGTATAGGACAGGGATTATCTATCAGTGATGTACAGGACAGGTGTTATCTATCAGTGACGTACAGGACAGGTTTTATCTATCAGTGATGTACAGGACAGGTATTATCTATCAGTGACGTACAGGACAGGTGTTATCTATCAGTGATGTACAGGACAGGTGTCATCTATCAGTGATGTACAGGACATGTGTTATCTATCAGTGACGTACAGGACATGTGTTATCTATCAGTGACGTACAGGACAGGTGTTATCTATCAGTGATGTACAGTACAGGTGTTATCTATCAGTGATGTACAGGACAGGTGTTATCTATCAGTGACGTACAGGACAGGTGTTATCTATCAGTGACATACAGGACAGGTATTATCTATCAGTGATGTACAGGACAGGTATTATCTATCAGTGACGTATAGGACAGGTGTTATCTATCAGTGATGTACAGGACAGGTATTATCTATCAGTGACGTAGAGGACAGGTGTTATCTATCAGTGACGTACAGGACAGGTGTTATCTATCAGTGACGTACAGGACAGGTGTTATCTATCAGTGACATAGAGGACATGTGTTATCTATCAGTGATGTACAGGACAGGTGTTATCTATCAGTGATGTACAGGACAGGTGTTATCTATCAGTGACGTACAGGACAGGTGTTATCCATCAGTGATGTACAGGACAGGTGTTATCTATCAGTGACATGCAGGACAGGTGTTATCTACCAGTGATGTACAGGACAGGTATTATCTATCAGTGATGTACAGGACAGGTGTAATCTATCAGTGATGTACAGGACAGGTGTTATCTATCAATGATGTACAGGACAGGTGTTATCTGTCAGTGACGTGCAGGACAGGTA